>NW_027221927.1:300000-439064 GCF_041296265.1 Equus caballus
ATAAAATGTCTTAATAGCAATATTTTTAACATACACGCTATTGCTTTGGTTCGCTGTTAACTAAGTTTTAACTTTGGAAAAAGCCTATCACATCGGTGAGCCTAATTGGCTCATTTTTAATGTAATAAAATTGGAATAAATATTTTCTAAAGTATGCTAATATTTTACATAATTGTAGTTCTGTATGATTTTGGCAGAAGTCATCTGTTAAACTGGGTTTATTTTGTAATGGAAAAATCAGGCATTGAGATGCAAATTGGTAAATAAAAGTTAGATAAAAGTATAGAATACAATCCAGAATTTAAATACAAGACATTCTCTGCCTGTATTGTTAGGCCGTCCACTGATTTTCATATCAAAATTGGTGAATTTCACATTAACAATCGTGTCCACTTTTTCCACTTTCTAATATTTCACGTCTTCCATTAACAAATATGTTATGTATTAGATAAGATGGTGTCTACTGGACATATGATAATCAAAATGTCCTGATGTATTTATTCACTTGTTCGTCATTCAGTAATATTTGAGCGGGTACTATGGTCCAGGCACGATGTGAAGCACCAGCAAGAGAACAAACAAGATGGGCAGGCCTCCAGAGTCATGGAGAGCAGTCTACCATGTAAAGGAGTGAAAGGAAATTCATAAATAGCACATGAGAATGTGCGTAAAAATGGCCGAAAGAAGATGTTATTACAGGGAATAAGAGGGAAGGCTTTCTAGAAGTTCCTTTTGGGACAATTCCTTCATGAAGGAGCTCTCTGCTAGCGATGGACATAAATCAGTAAATAGGCAACTCCAATACTACATGGTAACGATCTGGGCCAGAAGCATGCACAGTGTGTCATGAGCACACAGGACAAGAGGTGGCTCTGGCCCAGAGCCGGAGACTGAAGCGAGGAAGTCTTCCTGAATGAGACAAGATAGGAGCCAAATTCTGAGTCTAAGTCCATGTTCACAGGCTAAGGAAGAAGGAGGGAAAGGCAGGAATAAAGGGATCCAAAAAGGGAAAGCAGCAAGTCTATAGAAATGGAGCCCTGATAAGCGATTGATCTTATTAGAAATCATAATTATTCCTATTTTGGCAAGTTTGTTTTAATTGACTCATATTGATGTTCCTCTCTATTTTCTATCATGACACATATAGTACAGCCTTCACTTTTATGTAATTGTGACATAAAGGCTTCATTTTACTATTTAAAACAATCTTAAACAAATAGCAGAAAAGTATTTTCTTTCTTATTTTATTTGTCAGCAGGGTGACATTTCAACCAGTCCCATCTCAGGTTAATGCTGATAATTGTGTTTCGGGCCAATATCATCTGTTTGAGTCAGTCAAAGGAGGCAGGTCAACAAGTCTCTTCTTCCCTCGTGCTCCCTTATTCACAACCACTTAGCACTTGTGGGACAGACGTTGATGGCTACTCTCAGAAGCTTCAGCTGTAAATTCTCTTTTGAACCAATTCTGTCATTAATCACAGGGAAGATATGTGCTTTTTGGATTCTTTTAAATAGTGTAACCGAGAACTTAATGAGTGTCAGATAAGCAGAAGAAAAACTAATTTTCATTTTTCTTCATTTCTTGGCAAAAAAATTTGACTTTATAAAATATTCCTAAAAGTGAAAGCTCCCTCAAAGAGGTAAATGTTACTACAGCAAGACAATAGAATTTTATTTTTATATAAATCTTCCAAAGATCATAGGAGTTCTTCTCTATGCCATCTGTTAGTGACATCAATAATGTCACCCTGGAGATCTGAGGGGCATACAGAGAAGGAATAGCCTCATTTTAAACAAAAATGATATTTCTAAAATATAAGAAATATACTAATCCTCAAGCTAGAGTTCCCAAAATTTATCAAACCCCACCTCCTTTTCACAGTCTTTCTCTCCATGTCTCTTTGTATTTCCATACCAAAAACATACAGAGTTTTGAAATTTAAGTATGCTCATGCAGGTAATTACTATAGTATGCAAATAAAAGTATTTCATCAAGCATTTAAATTCTACTTTATTGAAATGTAATTTACATACAATAAATTTAATTTTATGGTTTGAATTGTCCAGTTTAATTGTAAGTTTTAATTGTACATTTTGATGCCTTTTGACGAGTATATACACGCATATAATCACCACCACAATCAAGATGTAGAATATTTTAGTGTGATGGAAAAGTTCTAACAGTAATTTTCATAGATCTTATGATCTAAAGCCAAATAGATATCTACTAAAGAAGTCGCACTATTGATAGTAAATGTAATAGGATGTAATGTAATGTAATGTAATAACTAATTAAAAAGTAATTAATATGTAATGACAATGTTATGTAAGATCTCCGAGGGCAGAGATTTCTGTCAGATTTGGCCAATGCCTTATCTGTCAGTGACATGTGCTAGGCGGTCAATACATTTAGATGAACGAATAGATGAACTAGGAGTAAATTACTTACCTGGATAACTGTTTATTCACTACTGCTGTTTGTAGCCTTTCAAATTTCTTACTATATTCCTTATAATAATAAAGAAATAAATTCTTGTTAAATATCCTTCTACTTGAATTTTCATTTGATTGTGTTATAGGAAATATATTTTGCAAGAAGGAACAATCAATATCAACGTTAATGGAGGATTCTGCTAAATTTAAACATATATAATTTAACTATTTTATCCTATCTATCTAAATGTTATCTCTTTAACTTCAGTATCATTTTGGGTTTTTTAAAAAATACTATTTATATCTAACTCATCAAAGCAATTTCACTTGATAAACTACCTAATTCTACATTTGTTTAGTGTCATAATAACAGTGGATACACCAGTTTACGTGATTGATAGAAGCTCATCCTATCTTGAAACATAGAAAACAATGGCTCAGTGAAAAACAATGACCCAAGCTGAGATTATTGACAAGAAGATTTTTTCCCATATAGTAAAAATTGTTAGATTGCTAAGCAAACTTTATCATCCAGACATAAGCAACTGTCTCTGGCAAAGGTAACGCACCAAAACACAATGATTCAAACTGTTCTTAATCCTACAAAGAAGTTCTTTTCATTCCTGGACTGTTGCACTTCTCCATGACAACAGTAATTTTCAGTGCCTGGAAAATCTATTTGACATACTAGGGTCAGGAGTTGTTATTACCCATAACAGCAGGTGCTTCTAATTTCATGACAGCAGAAAAGCTCTCACCGATTATGCCTGCTATAAAACTTTAGACAATAGATATTTCCATTCTTTAGCAATGCCATACTCCTCATAATATAGCCTATTTCATTCTTTTATAACCCTTCTTCTCATGAAATTGCACATTCTTTTCTTTCTTACAGCAAATATTCTGGATAGTTCTCTCCCGTTCACCCTTGGCTCTTCCCGCAAGGTTTGGCTTTTCTGACAGCCGTGTCATTGCTCTGTTCTATCACACCAGCTGCTGCCTCTTTTCCAGCTTCTCCACGACTTACATCTGAGTTCACACGCTCAGTGGCAGCCTCCAGAGTTTCACGTTATGCTATGTATTAATTTCAGTAGAGGGTGTGCTTCACCGAATTACTTTGCAACAATAAGCAAAACCAAGCAAGCATCATCAAAAAAATTAACAAAACAGCACAATTAAGTGTTAAATATGTACTTGCTCCCCTACAATGTCAATGAATGGGATCTTCTTTTCGGAAGGAAAAAAATAAAGGCAAATAAACAAACCGAGCTACAGTAGCAGGTGGTCTCAAAAAATGAAGGAAAATAATTTCTTTTGGATTGAAATACAATCCAATTCCTTTAGAAACTGTACCCCTGGAGTTTGGGGATAATTTTAGTAGAACTATTTTAAAGATCATTCTCTAGTCCTCAGTCAGGGACAACCCCATTTAGAGGCATCCAGCGACTGCAGTTAAACTTCAGTGCACTGGGAAATCTCTTTAGGAATGCAGGTGGTCCCAGCCTTCACTTTTGGAGTATGTTCAGCTAAAGAGATGAGTCCCATATCTGTCTAAAACTCCTATCCTTAGTTGATGGTTGTGAAGGAGGTCATACAGGTGATCAGTCTAATGAACAGAGTGAGTATTGAAGCCTTTCGTGTTCAACAAAAACCATAATAAAAATAATTGTAATAAACATCAGTCGACCAGCTACATTTTGTTAAACAGCCCACTGATCCTCAAAAATCTATATGGAATATAGAGAAAGACATGAAGTTGTTATTTTTCTCCCTTAATGCAAATTTTACACTCCAAAAACCGTATGAAAGGCAGAGAGAGAGGATGCTCATGCTTTATTCCTTATCTATTCTTTCATCAGTCATCGCTAGTGTATGTTTCAGTATGTCACAATGAACAATAATTCATTAAAAACTACATTATATAGGGGTCGGTCCGTGGCACAGTGGATAAGTTCACACATTATGCTTCAGCAGCCCAGGGTTCACTGGTTGAGATCCCAGGTGCAGACCTATGCACCTCTTATCAAGCCATGCTGTGGCAGCATCCCACACCTAAAGTAGAAGAAGATGGGCATGGATGTTAGCTCAGGGCCAATCTTCCTCAGCAAAGGGAGGAGGATTGGCAGCAGATGTTAGTTCAGTGCTAATCTTCTTCACAAAAAACCACTACAACATATAAGGGCCAGCCCAATGACACAATGATTAAGTTTGAGAGCTCCACTTCAGTGGCCTGGGGTTCACAGATTCGGATCCTGGGTACAGCCCTACACACAGCTCATTAAGCGGTGCTGTGGCAGCATCCCACATACAAAATAGAGGAAATTGGCACAGATGTTAGCTCAGCAACAATCTTCCTCACCAAAAGATCACAAAACAAAAAGACTACAATATATAAATATTTTTTATTAAAGACCTAGGGACTTATCATAGTGTATCTTATTTTTATGAAAAAAGTTCATGGCTTTCTTGGTTGGAGAAATGGGAAATTAATACAGATAGTCAAGAGTTGAGACTAATGTACAAAATGGAAGTGTTTATTACATAAAGTGCCAGAAAAAAGGGCCTGTAAACCAATGAATTTGACCAAATGAACATTAAGCTTCCTTATAAAAACAATTATGAGTGTGAATTCTAGGATGAAAATATTTCTATCTACCACCTGCACTTTAGAAGATAAGGTACATGATAGTAGAAGCTTATCTGTACCTGAGCAGAGTTTCACACATACTAGGTGGTAAATATATTTTGTTGAGTGAATAAATAACTGAGTAAATATACAAATAGTATATGAGTACCTAAAAAAACTATAGATATGCCACTATTAGGTCATTAAAAAACAAGTTATGCCACACTAATCTGTATTCCATTTTAGACAGGGTTATTAATTATAGAGTAGCTTACATATAGAAAGGAGAACCCCACCCTGGAAGATTGTATAATTAACCAGATTCTAGTCTTTGAACAGATCTGATTACAACTCTAATCTGAATAAACTTCGCTTGTGATATTCCCTGGTGGCCTTTCTTTTACATTTTCCTATTAAATTGCTTTACTATTATTACAGATGATAGTATAAAAGGTAAGATTATCAAATATGTGATTATGATAGAGTAAAGAGAAGTTATTAGATTAGTAGATTTATGTTTAAGGTTCTTTAAGAGAGTAAAGTAATAAGAACAAAGTTTAATCTTAATGGGATAAAGTTTATGAATTTAATTTACAAAACCCTAGTCATATAGATTGAGTATGGGGGAGAAATGACTTATTAGAAACCCATGTGAAAGACATCAGTGGAAATTTAATAAAATTGAAGTCAAGTAAGCAACATTAACGTAAGTGCATTATAAAGCTAACTCAATGTTAGCTTTTCTTAATCGATATATGATGCCTATGTTATTTACATATATTATTGAAAAGTCTGCGTACAATCTGTTTTCCACATGGCATTCAATCTGAGGCTATCTGTCACGTTCTTTAGCCTTCATAATTGTCCTCTTTAATAAGTATGTAATACTTTTGAGAGATACTTCTAGGGAAAATCAAGTTTACTTTTTCCAAATATTTTTTAAATTATCTCACCTTTACTTATATGTAATGCCTAATAAGATAAACTCAAATACAAGCCAACCCACATCATAGCTAAAATACAATGGAAATTACATTGAGGGTGTTTTATTACATTAACAAATGTTTTCATTTAACTTACTCTATGCTAGGTGAGGTGTTGAAATCATACTTAAACACTCCTCAAATATGTTTTTCAAACTATTTCATTTAACTCAATTTTAGCATAAAAATTATATGGACTTTGAAGTAATATAAATATATATTGATGTAGATATTTATGTAAATGTTTTTATAGTCTCTGGATTGTACACCATGGATATGTTTAGATAGAATCTCAGAAACCACAAAGTAGTCTCCAATTAGATATGTTAAAGAAGCAATATCAATTTTAAGTGTTTACCTCTAACTTTTAATGCCAGAAAAATCATTAAAGCCCTTTAAAATAATATAGTTGATAATCGATTAATGATTCACTACGGTTCTTAGTTAGTTTGTTTTTCTTTCCACTGATACTAAGGGTTTTTAAAGTCTATATATTTCCACTATTGATCATGAATAATTTCGCTTTTATTTTATATTTGACCTTCCTCCAGCCATAATGTAGAACAAGGAAAATGTAGAGGTCTGAGGACTGATCCTAGAACACATCAGTGTTGAGAAACCAACAAATGAGAAAGAGAAGTCCCAGTGAATTAGCAGGTAAGCCAGGAGAGTGTACTATTTTGTAGGTTAAGAAAAGAGCTTCAAGAAGGAGGGATTGAACTACTATCCCAAGTGCTGCTAAATCAAGTTAGATGTGGATGGAGAACCGACCAATAGACATAGCAAAGTGGAGATCAGTTTCTCTGGAACAAGAGGGACAAACACTTGATCTTTCAAGAAGGGATGAGTAGGGAATGGAATAATGGGGTAGCGTTGGAGGTAGGCTTTATAAGAAAGGAGATCAAAGCACGTCTGTATGCTGATCATTTGGTCCAGGAAGCAAGGAGAAAATTCATGATGCAGGAGAGAGAGGAAAATTTGGGGGGTAGAAATATCAAAACAAGAACATAGCATCTTGGGCAGAAACTGAAAAGTTGCTTTAGATAGAAACTGAGACAATTCATCCATAGAAACAAATGAGAACTTAAGTATGAATGTATATAGAAGTAAATTATTAGATGAGGTAGCAAGTCTTTGAGAAAACTCCCTTCTAACTCCTATTTTTTTATGCTGTGGAATAAGAAGCCAAAATATCTGAGCAACAGGATGAAAAAAGAGATGATGGAAGTTTGAAGAAGTCAAAAAATGAAAGGGGGAAGTATAAAATTCCATTAGAGAGTAGGACAGGAATGGACTAGGAAAATGCCATAATGGCCAGGCAGCATCAACTTGAGTTTGAGACAACAAGTTCAAAGGGTGGCCACTCAGCGTGGTCTTGTGTTGATCCCTCTGGCCACTTTCAGTGGCTGGAATTCATGTGATGAGTAGGCAGGATTGGATTAAACCACATTTTTTGGCAGAAAAAAATAGGAAAAAATATGTTGAGTTGCATTTAAGTTGTTAGTACAAATTCATTTTCCCAAACTGTAGAAAACATATAGATAAATAGCTGGGAGTATAGTTATTCTGGCTTGCTCTTTCAAGACACATGGAATATACAATATTAGGGAATTAATTCCTACAACAGGAGATGGTGCAGATGGAAGGAGTAGAATATCACAGATATGAGCACATTACTGGGTAGTGAAATACATCTAGAGTGAATCCTAGCTTCAAAACTATTCTGGGAACCCAGATATTTTACTTAAACCTCCCTGGTAGTTTCTTTACTTTATTTTAATCATAAGTTTGATGTGAGAATTTAATGAAATAATATATGTGAAATATTTAGCAATGCCTTTCTTGACATTAAATAATCAATTTATGATTTATTACATTTAATGTTGTTTCTCCGTGAAGATTCCTATTTTTTCTGCTTCCCATGCATGTTACTTATACCTTTGCTGTGTATTCTTCCAATCAACATATATCTTCACTACAGATTTGCCTTCATCAACATTTCACCCATGACTTCCTGATTGTCACTAGCTGCCTCTTGCTCGTTTGATGTTGTTAACTAAATTCATCCTGGGGATGTTCAGAGGTTATTTCCTCATAGAGTAACAAGGATTAGACAACTCTTTCCTGACTTAGCCATTCTAAAATACACAATGTTAGTTAAAGAAATTCATTTCTCAACAAACGCATCAAAGTATAATTTTTTCTGTATATTTTAAATGCACATTTATTACACAAGTTTGTTCACTTACCTTACACAGATTTTTCGCTTTTGCACATTCTATAAGAAATTTATTTGCATAATTTCAAATACGAAATGCATAAAATCATTCATCAAAATTGTCAAAGTAAATGTCAGTAGTCACTTATTTATAGGTTAAACCAAACTACCTATACTTTAGCAAAAATATGTATAATAGTCTACCAACAGAAAGTGACACTTGTAGATATTGCCAAAGTTGATTACACTAACTTTTCTTAAAGTTATTTTGGTATTGAAGAACATTCTGAATAATTTGAATAACATCAAGATAATTGCTCATTTAAAATTAAATATCATTTGAAGTTTTTTAGCAACTTATGATGCTGGATAAAATTTATTTTATTTACTTTTTATTCACAAGACTTATTCTAAGACCTGATGCCCTGTGATCCTCCCAGGGGATTCTGTTCTATCAGTTCTGTCCTAAGCCAGCATCATATCTGAGAGTGCCATTAGCATTGTCTGCTCCCTGCTCCAGAGCACTGTGAGAGGAAGCACTGTATCCCCAGGCTCTGGTACTTGAGGAAGATACTGGCAAAGGGCTTTGTTCAGGAACAGCAGGAAGGAAACCAATAGGATGGTGAGAAGCAGGAGGATGCAGGGTAGACTTCTCCTCCTCAACAGAGCTGAGTACCACAGGTCAGATAAGGAGAGTTAGGCCTTTCATCTGATCCCCTTCAAAAACAAGAGCAGATTAAAGCAAGTATACTTACAGGGTCAGGCATTCACATAATATTATTTCTGGGACAACAGACATCCCTTTTTCCTAAAAAGATTCCCAGTCTCTGCTCCCAGGTGTTTGCAATAAATTTTCAGTGAAAAATGTAAGTACTTTGTAAGAGATGTTGTGTTAGAAATAAAGTCTTAACCTTGAAACTTCCCATTTCTAAAACATGTTGTTTTAATTGGAAGGCAGTGGTGGGGGAGGGGTTGGAAGATGCTACTGTAATTGGAAATGCAAAGATTCTGTGCCACGGGAAAGCCGAGCCACCTGGGAAAAGTCTCTGGGAGCTGCCCGATCTCACTTAGATCTCGTTTATTTCATCTCTGTGTTGACAAAAAGAATCGTGATAAAAGAGTTTCTGGTCCTGCCCAACTGCACTGAGGCTCAGTTTCATGGGAGCTATAAGCATCTCCAAAGTAATTAGACTATAATAAAGTGTCACCCTTGTGAAAATCTATAATGTTTACAAACTCTTTCTCCTGAGGGCACTTAAAATGCTTTATTAATTAAGCAATTAAGACTGACAGTTCTGAAATTAACACTTGGTATGTACTTCAAAAACATTAAAAGACCATTATTCAAGGTATTTTCTGAAATCCTTTATAACATTCTTTTCTAAGACTTTTTTTTTTCCTTGTGATGATTTTGGCAACAGTCTTGATACGTAAACGTTTGCTGTGAAAACTTTCTTTAACTTAATTGTTGACAATTATCTTAATACAATACGCTCATGTATAAATATAAGTGGGTCAAAAATGCTCTCCTTTTTATGTTTCAAATTAATCCTTCTCAAAGCCCCTACAATGATCAATATTGCATTTAACAAGATTTTGAAAGTTATTATTCTGTTAATATTCGGTTTAATTTACCCACACACTGGTCGAATGTCAACTTGTCCAAAACTCAAAACCACAGTAAAACTATACTTGGTTTTACATGAGGTGATTTTATTTTCTTTCCTGGAATAGCATTGATTATGTGTCTCTAAAGATATTTTATTATTAATGTCTATGGGGAGAAAGACATTTTCTCATGGGCTTTGGGAATGTAACAGGTCAATTTCTCAGAGTCTTGATTCTTTGTGTGTTTGCTATAAAGTAGAAGATCGTTCTCACTGATATGTTTGCATTTATAAAATTGCACTCCCCAGGAAAGAAAAAAATATTTCATATATGTGAGTTTTGAGGTTCCACATAGAATTTAATAGTTTAAGTCTACTTATCAGAAGATAGAGTATGGCTCAGGGATACAGTGTTGCATTTTTAGGACATGTGCTCCTAGGTGGTCGATTTCTCACAAAAATTTACCTGCTTCTCACTGCTTTGAACTCAGCATGTAGCATGGTGCCTGTATATAGAATATTCCTGCTAGAGAGTGGGTCCTCAGTAAAGTTTTTGGTGAAGTGTTGACTCAATAGCAAGAGCCGATAAAAGTATTTGATTGACAAACTACTTTACATACACAGATACCAATATTATTTCAAAACAGAATGATCTGTAACTGCTCAAAATTACTTAAATACCACTGGGAGATTTAAAAAAATATTCATGAGTTCTAGGCTGAAGTTCCAGATCATGTTGGAGCACTGATGGATCAAGCAGATTGCAGACTTTTCTTGGGATCCAAACAAAATTTGTTGAGTAGTTGTTATGATGTATGAAGGAATTTGGATCAAGGTGAGTGAGAAGTTGTCAATAATTGTTCATGAGACAAACTACTTTCTCTTGAAATCAGCAACAGCATTTAGTAGACGAGGACTTAACTGTTTTTGAAAGTTGTCAGCCATGGTTCTTTCTTTCAGATACAAACATAAGTAGTACAGATGATTTAATCTGGGTCCTATTATTTCAAGCATAACTGGAATGTATTGGCCTGGCCCTGAATTTGCAGGGTCTGAAGCCCATATCGCACATCATAATATTTACATGTTATATATGGAGTTACGCCCACTGCTAGCCTTTTTTTCTACTCAGGGCTTCCTCCTCTTCTTCTTCCTCCCCACACTCGGGCACCACCTTCTCAGATGAGAGCCCAAAGAGCAGAACTTCCTTCAGCAGCCTGAGAGCCTAAGAGGCAGCAGGGACGGAGGGGACAGAGACCTCGAGGGTGGAAGCTGAGCCCTGGGGCACAAGACACCTGGGCAGTGACTGGACTCTTCCGAATGAGGAGGCTGACCTGGTCAGGCTTCCCTTATAGGAGGGGCGGCCGATTCCCCTCAGCTACTTCTACTCTTCTGCTAGTTTCAACAACCGAGGTGAGAGGAGGGAGGGAGCACAGGAAGGTAGGACAACTGGCTGGTCTAGCCGTCTCCTTTGGGTGACTTGAGTGGTCTATTGTAAGTGAAAGCCATCCCTCCTCTTCAGCTTCCCCGTGCAATGCTTGTGATTGTCTCCTTCTCTTGCACACTCAAGTGGTGGGTGCCAAATAAAAGTTGCACCAGATGGAGTTAAACAGGCAAAGAAAACTATATTCAACACTCTTCCAATAAGGGAACTCAACTGCCTGAAACAACAGGCAGAGGAAATTTTAAACGCTGGGGTGAGCTAAGGGAAAAGCACTGACCATGTTAGGGGGCAGGGTGATTAGTGTCATTATGCCACCTGTGTTTGCTAATGGTCACTTATTGAAGTTAGGCTCCCACAGAGACTGGGAGGGAGGGGCTCTATCTCCTTGGATGATTGCATTTCAAAGGGATGACTCTCAGGTCCTTAGGAAACACATTCTTGGGTTATAAAACAAGAGGCTGAGAGAACTTTTACATTTCAGAGGAGCACAGAAAGAATTTGCAATTACAAGTTTTCTAAAGCAAATGCTCTAAGAAAAGAAGGGGCTGAGGCCTAGCCAGGAAGAAGCCTGTCTGACGTCTAGTCAAGCTGAGGGGAATGTTAAGTCCATCAAGGTGACAGGCTTAAGTTTATGGACACATTAGCACTGTGGCCCTGAGCAAGAGGATCCCTGACCTAAGTCCTGTGCTTAAGAGAACTCCACTCTAGCCCGGTTATAGCTATAGCTACACACCTTCCATGGGGCGAGTACCCCAAGCTTTCACCGCCACTTCTAGTCCGTGTTCTAGACACCTGGCATCTGGCTCCTGCCCAAAGTGCTCCAAGCTCTGATCTAAGGCCTAAGTCCCGCTACTAGGAATTGCATCATGCAATCCCAGTCCACATCCTCAGGTATATATATGGTGGCCAAATCATGACTGCTTTTAGGGGTGTGGATGGAGCATGGATGTGTAGGCTTGGGTGCCCACACACATGTATGGAAGGCCTCTCAAGGTGTGGGATGGACCAGAGTGGGGGCTGAGGGGTGGAGGACAGCTCTTAGAGTTCCATTATGTTCAGTTTGGTATGCCAGTGAGTCCAAGAATTGTACATTCAACGTGTACTTTCCGGTCAATATAAAGGTACAATTGTCAAAATTGGTGAATAGAACATATTGTATTTAGCAGTTTGTAAATTCAGTTTATATCTTTTGCATATTGAAACATCTGGTATGAGCCCTCCTTTATACTCTTGCCCCAGGCACTGACATTGTTAAGGAGCCCTGCTCCCTTAATTCTCATTTGCCATGTCTGTCATCAGACTTTTTAGAAGTTTTCGGTGTTGTGATATGTAAGACTCTCTCAAATGAGAGACTCAGGGCAGTGTTCTTGTGGTCTGCACGTATCCACCCTTCATCCTCATCCTGAGTCCCACTCAGCATCAAATCAAGGAGTTATTTACTTCTGAAACACTGTACACACCATGAGATTTTTAAAGCTAGTTAGTTTTGCAAATAGCTAGGCAAACTCTGCATATGTGAATGCATGCGTGTGTATACACATATATACATGTATACACATAGATAAATACACACTCACTCCTTCAGCATAAGCATGACTTTTGCTATATATTCCTATGGCTGGATCATCCTGAGTTGAATGTGTCTTTGAGATTCAGGCATTTCTCTCTAACTGCATTCACTCTCAAATATCTAACCAGGAAGACAGAACATATAGATGCCAGTATCTTGAATGTTCTGGAATGATCCAAATATAAGCTTTTCTATATATGTTTTCAAATTGTTAATAACAGAAAATATGTGAATAAACATGCATGCAAGAATCAGTATATTTTCATTTTTTTAACCTATTCTTTTAATTCTAAGTCACGGCTGCTATAAAAAATATCTGACTTCTAATATCACTAAATTACATTGGATTAACTGTCACTGATAACCTATATATAAATAAACTAAAAATAAAGTATTTACATTCATTAATTCACTATTCATTCATTCACCACTATAAAGCAACCTCATGACGAGATAAATTACCATGTCCAAGAGGACTGGAAATCAGAATTAAAGTAAGCAGTCTGGGGGCTGGCCCGGTGGTACAGCCGTTAAGTTTGCACATTCCACTTCGTCGGCCCGGGGTTCGCCAGTTCAGATCCCGGCTGCAGAAGAGCACCACTTGGCACACCATGCTGTGGTAGGCGTCCCACATATAAAGTAGAGGAGGATGGGCACGGATATTAGTTCAGGGCCAGTCTTCCTCAGCAAAAAGAAGAGGATTGGCAGCAGTTAGCTCAGGGCTAATCTTCCTCACAAAAAAAAAAAAAGAAAGAAATCAGTCTGGTAATCTACTAAAAATAGCTTGTAGTGACAGCAACCAAGTAATCATCCTGTTAACATCTATTGATGGTATCCGATCTAAACAAATCTGTTGTTACAGGTTCTTTATCACAGTGGGCACAGTGAAACACTAAAATTTCAGTATTAGTGTCTTTAAAACATGGAGGAAAATCTGATCCATTGAGTCACTAGAGATCTTGTTAATGATGCAGCTCCTTTGCACTTAACTCATAAATGCCTGGAAATGAATAGGTCAAATAAGTTTCATATAAGCACATCTGTGACCACTAAGATTTGGGAACCACAAACCTTAGGTGATGGACTGGAGATGCTCCAAGATCAGATGCATGCGATCTAAGAGAAGGTCCTGGAAGGCTGCAGGAAGCCAATGAGTAAGCAGGAAATGTGACTATGGTAAATATGCAGAAAAAGGCACATCCGATTGTTGCTAAAATTTAAAAGAATACATTAGAATTTCCACCTACTGCATGTTAAAGACAATGATATTCAATTTTTAAGACACAGAATATATATTATACTTTGACCATTAGGATTTCTCCTAAGCAACCCAATGTAAAGGCCACTAAGTTTCATTTATATGATCTTTCCAAAATCATTCTTCCGTATCTCGTGAGAGATGGCCTTCTCTGCCACTGCTATGCATGGCCTCCCTTTCTGCCACCGTGGCTACTCTACTTATCTGCCCGTGGTGCTCATTCTAGGATGGCTCATGACAAAGGTTAGTTAATTTCAGCTGAGTCATTTTGTCTACCACAGGAGTCAGAAGATTATTGCCCGCAGGCGAAATTTACTGCTGAGCCTGTTTTTGCAAAGACTGGAGCAGGGGATGGTTTTGACGTTTTCATAGGACTGTAAATAAACAAACAACAGAAAAAAAACAAATAAGAACATCTGACAGTGACCATATGTGGTTCTCAAAGCCTAAGATATTTATTCTCTGGCCCATTACAAAAAACATTTGCTAACTTCTAGTCTACTTGGTTGTCTAGCACTTCCGTGGTGGTGAATACTTTTTGGATATTAGCATGTGATACAAAAATTTTCATACTTTGTACCCATTCATATGTGTTCATACTCGTGATCTATCCCAGACCTTCTTTCCTCCAACGTTCCAGGCTTTTACTTTCCAGCCCCTTGACCAGGCTAGGCCATTTGCCACAGTCCAGGAACGTGTATAAATTCTCACCCCAGGTCACTTCTTCCACAAAAAGTGGATGACCAGGTGCACTGCTCTTGGCTCCGTCCATTGGGAAGATTTTCCCTCCCCAGTGTCGTTGTGAGCCATACCTGAATGTGGCTGTGATGCAGGAGCTGTCTGTTTCAGCTTGCTCCCACATACCAAGCTGATGCATCTATAACCCAGCTCAGGCTTTTCTTCTTTGTCTAATGGAACACCCCAGATGGCAATAGGTTCAAGCCCTGGGTGCAGTTGTGTGGAGGTCTTGACGACCAGCTCATACAGCTTACTCACACCCTCTGGTCCTATGCATGCTTAATCTCAGTTCTATCATTTCCATCTGCTGCTGGCTCACTAGACATTATGACTTGGCAAGTTGTGACTTCCCAACGCATAATGGGTAATTCTGATACATAGCCATTTGGTGTCTCATGGTTAAATATTCTATCTACAAAGGTCACATTTCACAGTTATTTGTGAGGTCTCTTTAGTCTCTTATAAACTGGAATGATTGATCAGAGTTTCTTTGTCTTTTGTGACCATTATATTTCTGAAGAGCACAGATCATTTATATCAGAAGATATTCCTCATTGATATTTTCTCATGGTTAGATTCAGGTTGTACAGTTTAGGCTAGAATAGTGCTAAAGTGATATGGCTTTCTCAGTGCATTATATCAGGAGGCAAGTGATATTGATTTGTCCTGAAGTCGATGATAAGTGTGATCACTTGGTTAAGATTTGCCACCATAATTCTTTAGCATCTCCTTAGTTTTGCTGCACTTGCATCAGCACTATATTCTTAAAGAAGCCTTGTTTCCTCTTAGGGTTGAGTGATATTCACAGACCAAGATTTCCATGCTAAGTATGGTCAGGGATATCTTATTTCCTTAATTTTAAGCCCTCTCCTCAGAAAAAATCCAGAAAACAATTGGGTATTATCAAGAACTGAGTTCTGAAATTTTACTTTATGTGCAAAGTGAGAAGCTAGCCTGCATGGGTTTGTAGATGCAGGCAGAAGAAACAAGACTTCCAGGTCATGGCATTTCAGACATCAGGAGCTTCATGTCCCCATGGTTCCTCTTGCCCTCAAGCCCAGCAGAGATGCTTTGGAGGTGGGTCGAGGTAGATGCTATCCACACAGTACGTTTTGTGTTACAACTGAGGAAATGTGACCTAAGGAAACATCCAGTATTATAAGGGAATTGTTAGCAAATCTGCCCCAACTTTGCCATGGAGTGAGACTTTACTCCCCTGAGTAAAGGGGAGTAGGAAGCACATCTGCCCTCTGCCTCGGAGGGAGCCAGGGAGACACTATGTTTATCCCCCAAGACTGAATTCTATAAAAATATTATTGGAAAGCTATCTGGGACAAGTAAATGCTTTCAATACTTCTTCTCAGAAAATGGACAAAAACACATGGAGAATTGTCTCTCACCACATGTGTGTGTGTGTGTGTGTGTGTAGGCATAGGTGTGGAACAAGTTTCTACCGAAAGCTCTAATTCCAGACGACAGAAGACACTCCAGTCTTATCTTTTTGCATATTTGTAACTCTTTTCTGGTTCCTATTATTTTCTATGTATTTACTTATTATCGAATGCCCTGAATAGACATAAAATACTTTCAGATTTTCCAACCTGTACTACAGAAAAAAAAGATACTAAATAAAATTCAATAATTTTAGTTTTTTGTAAAGGAATATTTATGCATTCTTACTAAATCCATCTTAACTGTATAATTCAATAAGTTCTGATGAGGACATACACCTTTGCACTCCACACACTATCAATATATAGAACATGTCCATCACTCCAGAAAGTTCTCTCATACCCATTCTTAGTCATCTATCTCTGCCTTTTTTTGGAATATTTTTACCACAGGTTATTTGTGTCTTAGAATTTCACACAAAAGGATTAATATCATATGCACATTTCTTTTGTGATTTTTTCACTCGGTGTCATGTCTGTGATATTCATCCAAATTTTTGTATGAGTAAGAAGTTTGCTCCCTTTTGTTGTTGAGTGGTGTTTCCCTTGTATGGAAATAACACAATTTGATTGTCCATACTACTGTAGATGGACATTTGGATCATTTCCGTTTTTTTTAGCTATCTGAATAAAGCTGCTATGAGTGTTCACATATGAGTCTTTTTGTAGATATATAATTTATTTGTCTGGGATAAAATCCTAAGAGTGGAATTGTACTTACCAAAAGATACTTGATTTCTTGATATTTCCATCTCATTTCAATGATTTGCTTTCCTTTCTACTTTTTCTTCAAACTTTTTGGTACATATAATTCAGAAGAATGACAGGTAAACAACCAAATATATATTAATGTCTTAAAATTTGCTCTGTTAGAAGAATAAGGAAAGAACTATGGAAATAAAAAAATAAGGTTTAATTAATCATAAATAAAAGAATCAAGAAAGACATAGTGGGATACTTAGCAATGGAAAAGGTGTCTTGGCCAGCAGTGAAGATTTTTACACGCATGGGGAAGTGTGTTTGAAGAGCCCTCCGTGCTGCAATAACAAAACAAACAGAAGCTGGGGGTGTGTAAGCCCACAGTGTGTCTAGAAAGAGTGAGTGGGTTAGGGCAGGAACGCACACTGCAGAAGAGTAAAGTTATAAATTCCTTGTTACAGAAAAGCTATATGGGGACTATATTTGTAGATCTTTAAATATCATTTTTCACACTTTCAATATTTTTCTTTCAAGAAGATTTTGGTTTTGGTCTTTTCCTTTTCCCTTGATTTTGTCTCATATTGAACTAATTCTCAAAAAAAAATAATTAGTGCTCTCACAAGCAAAATGAGCTATTTTCTAGTCATAAAATATTCCTTTTCAGTTAGATTTGAACAATAATTTTTTACAATAAATAATGATAAATTATGCTGTCTGTTCTTTATATGTAGATTTTTATCTGTACTAGTCACAATGTACATGCACATATATCACTATCTTGTAATCCCATTTCCTTAATATATATGAAACATGCTATGTATTTTATATATTTTCAGTATTATCTCTAAAATCACATGAATTTCAATGCCTTTGGATCAATTGCAAAAGGTTTCTTATCCTTGTTAATAAAATCTTTAACTTTTAAAAACATTATTTTGGAACTTTAACTTTGAAAATATGTAATATTAGAATGCTCTTACTATGTGAGGCTTATGCTTTTGTATCCGGTGTTGCCTAGAAAAGTGCTTCACTTCAAAGGCATCGTGGAACCATATTCCCCCAGTACTTAAAATATCATGCGGGCAAAATAGCTGTAGGTCCCAAAGTGTCTATCTTCTCTCTTAAATCTTCTCAGTCTGAATTCTTTACTTCTGTTTTCATTCAATACCTTTCGTGTTTTGACTAATTTGTCTCAAACTCTAGTCCTTTTTATCAGCTCCTCTAAAGTTTTTTCCAGACTAATTCTTTACTGTCCTGTAATATTTGACACACATCACAACCGATACATTAGTCCAAATGTATTTCATGCTAAACAAACAAAATCATAAAAAAACCAAAGACTTCTTTTCCCCAAATTTTCCCTTTAGCTAGTGTCCACTTTCTTAAATCCTCTTCTCATCTCCATTTCGTAAGACCGTATAATGTGTTATATATGTATGTAAAACTATTTAAATAGCCATTATTTTCTTCACCAAACACTTTTACTTTAAGTTTTGTCACATATCTAATTAGGCTCATCCATCAGCTAATTATACTCCAGAAGAGGAAAAAGAAAAACTGTTGGTTAAATTGGTGCACCTAACATAACAAGTTTCACCCCTTGGTGAATTAAAAATAGTGCGTCAGCAATAAATAACAATTGACTAACCATTGTTGCATAATTCAAAAATTTTAGTGTTTTATTCACATATCTTTATAATAATTGTCTTACTGATCTTCAGTAAGTACGTTTTCATTTTGAAAGGCAGGACATTAAGAAAAAAAGTGAAAATGCCAAATGAAAGAAAGAAACTTTCCTAAAGCCATTAAGAAGATGTATTCACAGTGAATTACTAAACTTTAATTTTAAACACTAGTGAATCTGAAATTGCTACTTTTATGATCGGATCCTTGCAGGTTTCTATTTCCAGTGACAGCTATACTTCAGTAATCACATAACTATTTGCTTCTGCCATAAAGCTCTTGCTTAGCCACGATCACACGCTGTTTCAATTTTCTAGCACAAAATCAGATATAATGTTTCTGTTCAGTCACTTACAATACTCTTTTTAAGGACCATAAGAATTGGAAAGTAATAGGATTAAAAAGGGTGAACCCAAGGCATAGATTTTTTATTAAATAAAAATAGTTTGAAACAGTTTTAAATCCATTTTCTTTATTATTCAGTCTGTTAAAGTTAACTGGCAATATTTCTACACTTGATAGCATAATTGAAGCAATCGTTGAATTATTAAGTGATTATATCTGCAGAATATTTTCTGTTTATCTGTCATATTTTAATAACCTTCTAAATAGCAATATGAAACACTAGCAATCTTTTATTTGTGAATATGTTAAACGTTCATGCAAAACCCAATATTATTTAATTTAGGAAGAAATTAAAATGTGTGCATTTGTTTTAATTTTGGAAAACTGGCTCAAATAAGTAAGTGAAATGAAATAATCTTTAGAAAAACCGTTACATGAAAAGTGTAATTTGAGAAACTGATACATACATAGATATGGAGATATTTACAAATAAAATGATTTACCGAATGCACTTATTACAAATCAGCCAAGTATATAAGACACAACCTATGATGTGGAAGAGTGAAAGAAAAATACCAGAAGAGTTCATGCAAACCCTAGGTTATTCTGGGACCGAGATCCTTCCTGATGGCCCCAAAAAAGACATAGGGGTACAAGTTATGCCGTGCGCTGCTGGTCTAGTCCAGCTGAAAGTTCATTTCTTTGTACGCACCCTTTGACAATCTCTTGACCTCCGTACCCAGGTTAGTTTAATGTTTCCCCTGACTGTTTGCCTCTTACTTCTCTTTTCGCCTTTTTAGTCTCCATTTTACTTCCATCACATCTTTTTTTTTTAAAACTCACTTCCACCTCCTAGATTCTCATAGCTGTTTGCGCTCCTGCCAATGGAGAGTTCTCTTCCCTCAATTGGTACTAGTACCTGTCTTCTTTGCTGATTAACAAGTTCACTATTTGGCTTTCCATAGATTTTTCCTCCTGATCTACCATTCTCTGTCACCCTGATAAGAAATAAATCTTGAGCCTTGTGTGAATGGCAAAACAGTAAAAATCTGGAAATACTAGGAAAGATTTGGCTTTGGACTGTTCCAAATCTTAACCTGGTCTAGATGATACATTTTCAATAGTCTGTTCTGTTTCCATTTGTTTCTCCCTTCTTCTTTCAATTTTTAAATTTTAAATCATTATTTTTTAGCACATAAAGAGTGCCCCTGAATTTCTTCAACTCACAGCTTGCTAATAATTATTGATACCTGTTGGGCAACACCAACTAACTGCATGAATTTATGTCATTACATTCTGTTGTCAAACTGTATATTAATAGGAAGTGAGTATATTTTTATGAATATTATTTGAAAGATTATGACAGATATTTAAGTAAATCAGCTCATTGTCTTATAAAAGAATATTGTAAAATTCATGGAAACTCAGAGGATGAGAACAACTTTGACCTTAGTTTGATGAGAAGCCCATGAAAGTTTTCATTGACGAGGAAGGAAAGAACCCAAACTTACAAGATGGATAATAATTTGGCAATAGTTAGCACAAATTATTTAGGGCCATTTCGGAAAGCTGAAATAATATGGACATTGACTTTGGTAGCGAGCTTGAAGCAGTCTGGGAAACATCTGGTTCATTTTTTATTAAATTCTATTGCCAATGCTGGGGATATTGAAATGTTAAACTAGTTTAATAGATTTTGGCAAGAATTTCCAGGGAGTTGCCCTGTTTTTCCATTAATTAGGATGCACTCCATAAAGAAAACTTAATAGAAAAAAATTCTAGTGCATGATAATGAATATAATAATACTCTTGTTAGTGAAATAGAAATAACGATGAGTGTAGTTGGAAAAAAATCACAAGAAGCCAGAAGAGGAGTTTCATTTCTGTCATGGTCTTCATGAAGTCATTGACCATTCTAGGGCTTCCGTTTCTTCAACTCTAAAATTGAGATGATAGTGTCAATAAGTTCTGATTACTTTACAGATACGTGATAAGGATGAAAAGGTCACATATTAATAACACTTTTTATGTAAATCTACTAAAAACAATAAAACACTATGTGGAAGGAATGAGTTTCAATGGCCTAGACCCAGTATGTGAAGCACAGAGAATACTAATCTTTCTTTCTTCTAGTGGGTCAGTACTAAAGGTTTTCCACAAATGAATAAAAGTGAAAGGATATAATATATAAATGAATAAAAATATGAACAGATGATTCAAAACCAAGAAATAAAATGGGGATTTTAAAAACTAGATATTTAACATCATTTACCACTGGAGAAATAAAAATTAAGGCACAGGTTTCTTTTTTCACCTACTGAATAAGAAAAATCAGTAATGTTGAACATAACACTAGCAAGAGTGTAGAAAACTAAAGACATCGCTTACAAAAAGCGTTAATCAATAAAAAGTCTTTGCATGGCAATCTAAAATTTAAACTTATATACTTTTCAAGCCAGCAATTCCACCATTTAAGTAATTGCACAAGAAACTGTGGACTGCCCTCTGGAATTTGGGCTAGATTCAGAAGTGGGAGGATTTCTTTCTTTCTTTTAAGCTTTTAATATGTGTATGTATCAATCTTGTAACAAAATGATATTTTCAATTAGAAAAAAAGCTAATGTGTTATAAATATCCGAAATTACTGTAATGTAAATATTTTTTTTGTTTTGTTTTCCTCTTCTTAATAGAACATATGTGGGCCATTCTATGTCTTTTATTTGATCTAATTCACTACATGGTTGTTTTCCCTATGAGTCCAGTCCCACTAAATTGAGCTACATGGATAATCATCTTTCTTCCTACTTTTATTAGTAGTCATTTTGAACCACACTATTGGTTTTGATGAATTCTGCCTAAAAGGGAAATAATTCTAGCACTAAGTTTAATTCACATACCCCTACTCCCCTCTCAAGGGGGGAACTACCACAGTTTCTGACAAGAAACAATCATAAATGATAGTATCATTTGGCTTAATTATCATGACTGTTGCATGCTGTGATGCAAATTGGAGATATCAATTTTAGCAACATGCTGAGTTTATCTTTATTGATTCTTTACATCTAAAGGTGAATCCAGACATCAATGCATCTGTAGATCAATGGAAACATAATTTATCAGTTGCATCTGATATCTTACTTAAAAAGCATTTATAATTTGGCAAATAATTCTAATGACCATCCTTTACTAGCTTCACTATGGACTTTCTAAAATCTAATTTAAATCATTGCACACTAATTTGCTTTCCTTTAATTTAGTGGGTATTTTGCTTGTTCTTTTTAAAACTGTTTAATAGAGATAACCCATTTTATATTCCTATTTTCTTTCAACTTATAGAGGTTTCTCCATATATTTTCATCCTGGCAATGAGCAAGACAAGAAAGCCACCCTTATTGAATAGAGAAGCTGGGGACATTGTATAGTTGAAAGGATTATATAACT
Organism: Equus caballus; assembly: GCF_041296265.1. Lineage (NCBI taxonomy): Eukaryota > Metazoa > Chordata > Mammalia > Perissodactyla > Equidae > Equus > Equus caballus. Next base: position 322,497 of record NW_027221927.1, read on the forward strand.
TTTGTTATGTGTTATTATTATAAGGCTTGAACACAGATTTTGTGTTTTCATGTCAATATTTTATCTGATGCAACACAGTTATCTATATACTTTGAAGGCAGTGTGTATGTTCAGAAATTTTAAGACAGATATATTAAGGGTCAATCTATATTAAGGACATATAATAGATTCTGTCAGTGCCTAGTACATATTCCTTTTGTCCTGATTACTTCTGGGTACATTGACTGGAATTCCAACTGGTGGCAGCTGCATCCCTTTGCTTGAAGGCTTTTTTCTAGCAGCTGGAATCCAATTTATCCATACAAGTGGCAAGCTGTGAAGTTAACACCACACTACTCAGCCATGACTGATAAGAGTAGGTGAATAAACACTCTGGCTTCTTTGGGTGACATAACTGAAGAGTGTGTTCTATAGAGGCTTTTCAAGTTCCCTGTGTCCTTAAATTTTTGTTGCACCCAGTGGTAAACCAATTAGTCATATAACTTTATTGAAGATACTCTCCCTTCCCCTAATCACAATCTCACTCTTGTGTCAGGGTTTCCAGGGACTGTCTCTGAATTAAACTATTCATACTTTTTTTTTTTTAAATGAAGGCATTGAGTTTTAGACCGTTTTTCATTCAGTTGTCAGAAAATTAATATGATTCAAGGAGACTAAGGATTCTAAGAGTGAAATATTAGTGACTTGCAGATGGTAAAAAAGATAAGACACAGTGGAGATAAACAGAGATGACCCAATTAATCAGTCCAGCATTTTACATCTTTACAATTTATTGAGGGGGCCTGCCAGGTGGTGTAGTGGTTAAGTTCATGTGCTCTGCTTCTGAGGTCCTGGGTTCATGGCTTTGAATCCCAGGTGTGAACCTACACACTACTCATCACACCACGCTGTGGTGCGGTCCCATATCGAAAATAGAGGAAGACTGGCACTGATGTTAGCTCAGGGACAATCTTCCTCACCAAAACAAAGAAACAAAAACTTACAGTATAATTCTGCTGCAAAGAGGACCAGATCATGACCTCAGGAGGAAGAACCTATTGCTTCACACTTCATTTCACATGATTACCAGGGCTCCATAATTCCTCATTATTTTCCCTTTGTGATGTCATGTGGAGGAATGGGAAAAAAGATTTTAGTGGAGTCTTTGGAGAAAATGGAGACGAGGAGAATGCTGAGATTACCAAGAAAGTGGCACAAGGCATCTGCAGCATTCTGACCTAGTCATGGTCCTTAAAAAGGCCATTTTGTTAGGGTGAGACTTCATTTAAACCATATTTGAAATGTACCATTTTCCACATTAGGTAGTTTGCAGTGTTAAAGCTGATATTTCCTTGCAGAGATACTTTTAGATGATTGGTTGGAATTCTTTATATGGTACAGGCTTTTGTTCCCTGCCACCGTCACCATTTCATTCCTGTACATTCATCTCATTGAGGTATATGTTACCAGATTTTAAATATCACTGGGAGAAAAATGTTAAACTATGACTCTATCCTTACCTCCACAAATATTTCCACTTGTTTAAACAAAATTAACTTTCTTCATTTCTCTGATTAAGGAAGCAAGGGAAAACACTCAATTATGACAATTTAGTAGAAAGACAACACAAAGCAACATTCAAGAATCTGAAATCCTCTGATCATATTTCAGTTATAGGACTAAGTTTGGGAAACACTGCATTCCAAGAATTTCAAGAAGAAGGGATATTGAAGATTCTTCTAAGCAACTATATTTCTCCCAAAAGAGTAAAAACGAAACCATCTGAAAAACACAAATTGCTGCAAGAACAGATTGCTCTGCACTTTTCTGTAGAGAGGTCCATCTCCACCCGGGGCTGTTCATCTGAATCCCCACTGAGATGAAAGCAAAGTGATGTCTAATAGTGTTCCCAGTAGCCTAGAGTCCAGAACGTCTGTCAGGAGCTACAGGAGGCAATGAAAGCCTAATAATATCCTGCTCTATAGTCTTTTCAGACTGTTAAACGTCTCATTTTTCAAGAGTCAAGAACCTTGCTTAAGGTTTATCTGATAGCCTTTCTCATTGGGCACAGTGTGCAAATAGTAATATATTTCCATGGAATATAACAGAACAGCAACAAACTGTTTAGTAAAAGCCTTTGTAAATTAAAATTTCAAATGTCATTTGTCAGGTAATCTAAAAATAAGTGTTAGAGCGTGGTTAGTACAAAGTCCTCAACACAACTAGATAGCCTGAAGATGGGTATCTCTACCATCTGTAGTTTGTGACACAAGAGGTCGCCTAAGGAAAAACTAATGTGCTGAAGATCTTAGGTTCCACTGGTCCCCCAAAATAAGACTGTGATACCTTTGATTAAGAGGAGGACGCTCTCTTGGCTCTTCAACCTTTAATCTAGAAGGGTTGGATTACGGATTATGTAGATCTTTAAAAAAAAGTACATAGATGACTAAAAATTAAGGTGAGGGAATAAAATGTATTTCTGCATAAATTAATACACAAAATATTCAAGAAGAAAGAGGAAAGAAAAAAGACACCTGCTTCAGTAGAAAGGGAACAAAACTATGAGAGAAAGGATAGCAATCAAACAATTGAAAAACTAATTGTTTTACAGCAGATATCACACCTTCTCAACGATCGATGTAGGGAGGCTATTAAAGAGAGAAAGGACAGAATCTGGTAAAAGAGCCACTCATTTCTGTAAGCATTTAAGAAAAACCTGGGCAAACAGGATAATTTTCACTAGCTCCTGAGAAAAACATCCTTTATCCATACAAGATAACAAAGGATACTTTTCTGTTTCTCTATATACAGGGAAAGTACTTAGTAATTATAAAGAAGCCTTGTCTTTTTCAATATTTGATAATTATATTCAGTTTCAAGGAATGAATGTAACTTGTATCCTCATCATTTAGTGAAATTAGATAACACTACTTAAGGCTTTAAGTGAAAAAATACATAACTACAGGAAATTGAAAAAGAATCCTTTACTGAAGTGAGGAGGTTGACTTATAGTGTAGTATATTACAGATTTAGCAAATCAAATCTGTTCTCCTTTCTGAACACGCAATCAATTCCGTATCTTTATTTCATTTACTCATTACACAGGGCCATTTCATTTCTTTCTCTGCTTTTCCTGGTATGCTTTTCCTAGAGATATTGACATGGCTTTTTTTCTCTTTTCAGTTTTCTGGTTAAATTTCGCCTCCTCATAGACGCCCTTGCTTAATACTCCATCTAAAATAGGACCTCATCTCTTCTTTAACCCTTTGCCTAATTCTATTTTTTTTTTTTGCAGCACAAACTGTTTTCTACTGTTTGATAAAATTTTAATTGTTAATAATATATATAATTGTACACATATATAGTAAAGATTATATGTATATACATATAATACATTGTATTCCCTGTTTTGTAAACTGCTTGTTTCACATATTAGGGGTAGTTTTCACTTCATTTTGTTACATTTGCTTATTGAATATCTATATATGGCAGGCAATTTTCTAAACCTATTCAAACATTCATTCATTTATTCAATGATTCATTTATTTTTTCAATACGGTTTCATCGCTTACTAAGTACCAGCCTTATTATGTGCTTTGGGAATACAGCAGTGAGCACAAGCAGCAAAGTCTCTGCCATCACTGTGTCATAGTATAGACAATGGGTTGGCAAACATTTTCTGTAAAGGGCTAGATAGTAAATGTTTTAGGTTTTGTGGTCTAGTTGGTCTCTGCTGCACCGTCAATTCTGCTGTTGTAGCACGATTGCAGCCAAAAAAAAAAAAAAAAAAACCACCACATCAATGAGTGAGCATGGCTGTGTTCCCATAAAACATTACTTACAGAAACAGATGGAGGGTTGAATCTGGTCCACAAGCCAATGACTAGACTATACATATTTAGGTGCATGTATATACGCATATATGTATATATGTGTCCACATATACACACACTCCATGATAGATGCTGCAATAGATTCTCCAGCAAGTGGGAGAAGGAGAGAAGAGAGCATAGTCAGGGCACATAAGGAACACAGGGTTGAAGCCAGACAGTTAGAAAGAGCCAGATCTTAAAGAGATTTGAATGATATGCTCAGAGGTTTTTATTTTATTTGTAGGCAAAAAGGAGAAGTAGAAGGTTTCTAATGAGCATGACAAGAGATGAAATTTGTGTTTTACTGTAGAGAAGAGAGTATGGAACGAAGTGGAAGAAACCATTGGGAAGGACTTGAGTTTATAGTCCATTCAAATAGTCCGTCTAGGTTGAACAGAATTGCAATTTGATCTAGAATAGTGATGGCTGAGGAAAAGTGTAAGGAAGGGCTTCCAGAGAACATCGAAGCTGCCTAACACCTTTGTACACGTAAGGCAATAGGGAGAAAAAGGGGCAAAAATAGCAGTGGGGGTGGGAGGGTTGGAAAGGCCTCAGTAGTCACAGAACTTTATTCTTTTCCCTTCCCTTCTCCCTTGTAGGGAATGCCAAGCAAATCCAACTCTCTCTCTCTTCTCTGTGTCTGTCTATTTTTTTGGTCTGCCCTAAGGCAGGAGGCCAGAACAACTTCAGAGTTGAAACAGGAAAATCTGAGCTTTAATGTTCCTCCTGTATTTAGAAACGCCACTATTAAATCCACCGGCACTTTTCTGTTTGATGTATTCCATTTTTGTTTTGGTAGAAACAAGGGTCAAATTGTTTTATTCATGTGGATCCACATTTGTTTTTTTTCCTGAATTTGCTCAGGATTTATGTATTTCAACAGTAAACTTCAGAATAAGACCCACTTTCAAACTTAGATGCGAAATTCAGTAGGGTATACAGTGCATAAATAAATGTTTACAAGTCCAAATGAAGTGCAGGCCCCTTTGTAAATCTCATATTGGGTTCAAAAATAAGTTTAGAAGTTATTTGACATTTGTGATAACTTAATATGTTATTTTGGGGGCCCTAATATGATTTTGGGACTCTCATTTTGGCTTTCCGGTTACTCAACAATCCCTGCTGTGTGCTACCGTTGAGCAGTTACCTCCTCAGTTACGGCTGCTTAGGGTGGGAGAGCTTGTTTTGTTCTAGTTGCTCCATCACAGCTGGCAGAGGTAGTTCCTAAAATGTATTTATTCAAACCATTTTTAAAAAGTGAAATTTTTCCTAAACTACATAAATTAATATTCGAATTTTCTTTCCAAATTCGCTGTATGTGTGCTGTAACTAGCGTTTTTCAAATAATCATAGGTTCTACACATATATCATTATGATATTTATGTAAGTACAGTTAGAAAAAGAAATTAAAGAGTTAGAAAGAGCAAACTAAAGTACTGTATAAAACTTCATTATATGCGTCTGTTAACAATTTACCTATTTCCTTCGGATGGAATTTTGGATTGTTTAAAACAGATTGAATTACAAAATCTGCTACTAGGCTCTTTCCTGTGCATGTCCATTTGCGCATGTGAACAAGTATTTCTCCAGTGTATATTCAGGAATTACTGAGTCATAAGATATGGACATTTAAATTTCTATTAGATCATTTAAAATTACTCCTTAAAGTAGCTGTCCCAATTTACATTCCCACTAAAAACGAGTGTATACATCCTCTGTGCCTTAGGTTAATGCTGGGTTAATAGCGTTTTCCTTTTATTCTAGGGCCAAATTTATTCCTATTCTAATTTAAATGTTTTACAATGTATAGTTATATGATTTTAGTCATTAGCCTTAAATTTGTAACATATATTTTTAACCAAGTCTGAAATTATTCATATCTTTAGTCTAGTCCTGAATAAGACAAGTTACTAATAGATTTTTACGTTCATCTGAAAAGCTCATTCCTAAATTCCAAGATATTTTGTCTCGAATTTTAATTATAACTGCATTTAAATATAAAATTACTGTTATTATCTTATCACAATCATATTTTTTAGTCTGGCCAAAATGTCCTATTGATTTACTTTTTCATTATAGCTACACAGTTTGAATTAATTTCTTTTTCTTTGAAGTACATACATTATTTATCACTTTCCCCTACATATCTGGAGTTGCAACGCTCATTCATTTAACTGATCTAATAGTAGTAAAATATCTGGAAAGTTACATATGTTTTTATTTTTAAATTCTTTTAGGTTGATGGATTAATTCATTGGATGTAAAGGTCTTGTTTCAATTTTTCCATAGAATTTTGAGGCTATTACGCTTTGAAGTTTACCATCTAATATTGTTAATAATTTGTCTTCTCTTGACTTATAATTCTTTCTTTTTTCTTAATGTACTTCAATTTTAAAGAAATGTGTATCGATGTTAACCTTTAAAAGTAAGTCTTCTCAACAGTCAGTGCTGTTTTTCCTTCTGAGGACTCATTCCTTTCTACACTTCAATAAAATTCTGTGGTAATACCTTCTTCAACAAGAACAAACCAATTCTTCCCCATAATATTGCAGTAGCACCTAAATGAATAGTGAAAGCTAAAAAAGAAAAAATAATTTACTTAATCCAGAATTTTTCTCATCCAAGAAATAGGCACAATTTTAGTTTATGCATGAACTTGATAATTATTACATACTATAATAGCAGAAGTTTCATTTCAAAGTTTGACATGTATTTAGCATTTAGTGGTAAGAATACAATGTCGTAAAATTTTTAAAGGATAGGAAAAATGGCAAAATTAAGTTATTAGAGTGTCTTGCCTTGGGTTTATTCCAGAAATCAGAATCTAAGCCTACAGTTTGGATGCAGGTAATCTGTTTGGGGAATTGACCCCAAAGACCAGGAGTGGAGAACGTGGGAAGAATGAATAGGGAAGAAAGGAACACCAACATAAAGGTGAATAATGAGTTAGTTACGTCTGTGGAAAATGGGGATCAGTGTTGCTGGGGATAGCATAAGGAAAGTTTTATTATGCATTTTCAGAATTGTTCATTTGAGACACAAATGAGAGCATATGTATCTATTGGCTTTTGCTGCTCACTAATCAAATGTTGGCCCAGGTTGTTATCACATACTTCCTATTTCCAAGTTTGTGCATGCAAATATTTCCCCAGTTTGGACAGTTGAATGAATTCAACAGACACCACAGAGCATACCCAAGGAGAGCTTCTTTTTCAAGGCAAATGATATGGTCCAGCAAAAGTTAAGAGTTCAGTCAAGTGTCGGAGGTCCCAGAGACTTTCCTTGCACAAGCTTCCCAGTGTCCCACATTTATACACGTGGACCGTGCTCTCTCTCCTGCTCATACCACCGACATCTGTGTGAGGAATCTTGGCTTTGGGAGACTCAAAGCAGAAGTTCCTCATGACAGTTTTATATATGCTTCTAGCCACTTAATCAAGAAAAGCTGACTTAATGAGTAGGCCATTGGTAAACCATCAGTAAAGAACTGATTTGGGGATCACCAGGAGAGTTTCAACTTTCAACTACACTTCATAGGTCTTGTCCTATCTTAGTCAAGAGTCAAAAACCAGGGGCTGGCCCCGTGGCCGAGTGGTTAAGTTCGCGCGCTCCGCGGCAGGCGGCCCAGTGTTTCGTTGGTTCGAATCCTGGGCGCGGACATGGCACTGCTCATCAAACCACGCTGAGGCAGCATCCCACATGCCACAATTAGGTGGACCCACAACGAAGAATATACAACTATGTAATGGCGGGGGGCTTTGGGGAGAAAAAGGAAAAAAATAAAATCTTTAAAAAAAAAAAAAAGTCAAAAACCAGACATCTGATATAGAGAGAAAGATTTTTCAAGCCAGCTATAAATCAACTCTCCATGTGCCAGATGGTCGATCAGATTCCTACAGACATCTGTGTGTAAGAGGGAGAGGATGTTGAAGACATAAAGCAAAATGTATGGGATGTAGCTAAGCAAGGTGTTTTCAGGATAAACCTTCAAGTGATACCTGTCACAGCAATGGTGAGCAAAAAAGCGTGGGAGAAAATGTGTAGGTAAGGCATGAAAGATACCCAACAAAGAAAAAGTGTGCAATGCCATTTATTGGATGAGGCTGTTAGACTATATTACTTGTGTTTTTTCCTTCTTTTTAACTTTTTAATGAAGTTATGATAGTTTACAACCTTGTGAAATTTCAGTTGTACGTTATTGTTTGTCAGTTGTGTTGTAGGTGCACCCCTTCACCCTTTGTGCCCACCCCCCAGCCCCACTTTGCCCTGGTAGCCACTAATCCGTTCTCTTTGTCTACATGTTTAACTTCCACATGTGAGTGGAGTCATATAGAGATTGTCTTTCTCTATTTGGCTTATTTCACTTAACATAATACCCTCAAGTTCCATCCATGTTGTTGTAAATGGGACGATTTTATCCTTTTTTATGGCTGAGTAGTATTCCATTATATATATATATATATATATATATATATATATATATATATAAAACATGCCTTCTTTATCCAATCATCAGTTGATGGGCACTTAGGGTGCTTCCACATCTTGTCTATTGTAAATAATGCTGCAATGAACATAGGGGTGCATGGGACTTTTGGAATTGCTGATTTCAAGTTCTTTGGATAGATACCCAGTAGTGGGATGGCTGGATCATATGGTACTTCTATTTTTAATTTTTTGGGAAATCTCCATACTGTTTTCCATAGTGGCTGCACCAGTTTGCATTCCCACCAGCAGTGTACAAGGGTTCCTTTTCCTCCACAACCTCTCCAACATTTATTACTCTTTGTTTTGGTTATTTTTGCCATTCTAATGGGTGTAAGGTGATATCTTAGTGTAGTTTTGATTTGCATTTCCCTGATGATCAGTGATGATGAGCATCTTTTCATGTGCCCATTGACCATTCATATATCTTCTTTGGAGAAATGTCTGTTCATGTCCCCTGCCCATTTTTTGATCAGGTTGTTTGATTTTTTGTTGTTGACTTGTGTGAGTTATTTATATATTACGGAGATTAACCGTTTCTTGGATATATCACTTGCAAATATTTTTTCCCAATTACTGGCTTGTTTTCTGGTTTCAATCCTGTTTTCCCTTGCCTTGAAGAAGCTCTTTAGTCTGATGAAGTCCCATTTGTTTATTCTTTCTGTTGTTTCCCTTGTTTGAGAAGACATGGTGTACAAAAAGATCCTTTTAGTACTGATGTCAAAGAGTGTACTATCTATATTTTCTTCCAGAAGCCTTATGTTTTCAGGTTTTACCTTTAGGTCTTTGATCCATTTTGAGTTTATTTTGGTGAATGGTGAGAAAGAATGGTCAATTTTCATTCTTTTACTTCTGGCTGTCCAGTTTTCCCAGCACCATTTGTTGAATAGACTTTCTTTTCTCCATTGTATGCCCTCAGCTCCTTTGTCAAAGATTAGCTGTCCATAGATGTTTGGTTTTATTTCTGGGCTTTCGATTCTATTCCATGGATCTGTGTGACTGTTTTTGTACCAGTACCATGCTGTTTTGATTACTGTAGCTTTGTAGTATGTTTTGAAGTCAGGGATTGTGATGCCTCCAACTTTGTTCGTTTTTCTCAGGATTGCTTTAGCAATTCAGGGTCTTTTGTTGCCCTGTATGAATTGTAGGATTATTTGCTCTATTTCTGTAAAGAATGTCATTAGGATTCTGATCAGAATTGCATTGAATCTGTAGATTGCTTTAGGTAGTATGGACATTTTAACTATGTTTATTCTTCTAATCCATGTGCATGGAATGTCTTTCCATCTCTTTATGTCATCATAAATTTCTTTCAGGAAAGTCTTGTAGTTTTCATTGTATAGGTCTTTCACTTCCTTGGTTAAATTCACCCCAAGGTATTTTATTCTTTTTGTTGCGATTGTGAATGGAATTGTGTTCTTGAGTTCTTTTTCTGTTAGCTCGTTATTAGAGTATAGAAATGCCACTGATTTATGTAAGTTGATTTTATATCCTGCAACTTTCCTGTAGTTGTTGATTATTTCTAATAGTTTTCCAATAGATTCTTTGGGGTTTTCTATATATAAGATCATGTCATCTGCAAACAGGAAGAGTTTCACTTCTTCACTCCCTATTTGGATTCCTTTTATTCCTTTCTCTTGCCTAATTGCTCTCGCCAAAACCTCCAGTACTATGTTGAATAAGAGTGGTTATAGAGGGTACTGTTGTCTCGTTCCTATTTTCAGGGGGATGGCGTTCAGTTTTTGCCCATTGAGTATGATGTTGGCTGTGGGTTTGTCATATATGGCCTTTATTATGTTGAGGTAGTTCCCTTCTATGCCAATTTTGTTCAGAGTTTTTATCATAAATGACTGTTGGATCTTGTCAAATGCTTTCTCTGCATCTATTGAGATTAGCATGTGGATTTTATTCCTCAATTCGTTGATGCGGTGTATCACGTTGATTGATTTGCAGATGTTGAACCATCTCTGTGACCTTGGTATGAATCCCACGTGATAGTGATGTATGATCCTTTTGATGCATTGCTGAATTCGGGTTGTCAAAATTTTGTTGAGAATTTTGCATCTATATTCATCAGCAATATTGGCCTGTAGTTTTCCTTTTTTGTGCTGTCCTTATCAGGCTTTGGTATCAGAGTGATGTTGGCCTCATAGAACATGTTGGGAAGTGTTCCATCCTCCCTAATTTTTTGGAATAGCTTGAAAAGTATAGGTATTAAATCTTCTCTGAAAGTTTTGTAGAATTCCCCAGGAAAGCCTTCCGGTCCTGGAGTTTTATTCGTTGGGATGCTTTTGATTGCTGTTTCAATCTCTTTCCTTGTGATTAGTCTGTTGAGATTGTCTGTTTTTTCTTGACTTAGCTTTGGGACGTTGTAAGAGTCTAAGAATTTATCCATTTCCTCCAGGTTATTCATTTTGTTAGCATATAGTTTCTTGCAGTATTCTCTTATAATCTATTGTATTTCTGTGGAGTCTGTTGTTATTTCTCGTCTTTAATTTCTGATTTTGTTTATTTGAGCTTTCTCTCTTTTTTTTTCTTTGTAAGTCTGGCTAGGGGTTTGTCAACTTTTTTGATCTTGTTGAAGAACCAGCTCTTTGTTTCATTGATCTTTTCTACTGTCTTTTTTGTTTCAATAGTGTTTATTTCTGCTCTGATTTTTATTATTTCTCTCTATCTACTGACCTTGGGCTTTGTTTGTTCTTGTTTTTCTAATTCAGTTAGGTGTAATTTGAGATTGCTTATTTGGGGTTTTTCTTGTTTGTTAAGGTGTGCCTGTATTGCAACGAATTTCCCTCTTAATACAGTTTTTGCTGCATCCCATATGAGTATGGCATGTTATTATTTTCATTTGTCTCCAGGTATTTTTTGATTTCTTCTTTAATTTCTTCAATGATCTGTTGCTTGTTCAATAGCATATTGTTTGGTCTCCACATCTTTGTCCCTTTCTCAGTTTTTTTCTTGTAATTAATTTCTAGCTTTATAGCATTACGATCTGAGAAGATGCTTGCTATTATTTCAATTTTTTTTAATTTATAGAGGTTTACCTTGTTTCCCAAAATATGATCTATCTTTGAGAATGTTCCATGCACACTTCAGAAGAATGTGTATTCTTCTGTTTTTGGATGGAGTATTCTATATATGTCTATGAAGTCCAACTGTTTTAGCTTTTCACTTAATTCCACTGTTTCCTTGTTTATTTTCTGTCTAGATAATCTGTCTGATGATGTGAGTGCGTGTTGAGGTCCCCTACTATTATTGTGTTATTTTTTGATATCTTCTTTTAGGTTTGTTAATGGTTGCTTTATGAACTTTGGTGCTCCTGTATTGGGTGCATAGATATTTATAGTCATTATTTCTTCTTGATGTAGTATCCCTTTGATCATTACATATTACCCCTCTTTCTCTCTCTTTACCTGCCTTATCTTGAAATCTGCTTTGTCTGATATGAGTACTGTGACACCTGCTCTCTGTTTTCTTACATTAGCTTGGCATATCATCTTCTACCCCTTCACTCAGAGCCCATATTTGTCATTGGAGCTGATATGTGTCTCCTGGAGGCAGCAAATTGTTGGATCTTGCTCTCTAATCCATCTTGTCACTGTGTCTTTTTATTGGAGAGTTCAATCTGTTGACATTGAGGTTGATTATTGATGTATGAGGGCTTAATGCTGTCATTCTGTCACTCGTTTTCCTGATTTTCCTCTACTTCCTTTGTTTCTCGTCCTGTGTGTTTTAGTCTACCCATTGATTTCTGCAGTTTCTTATGCTGTATTTTTTTGTTTTGTCCTTGTTTATTTTTTGTGTCTCTGTTCTGATTTTAGTTTAGTGGCTACCTGAAGATTGTACTCAGAATTTCATGCATACCATTGTCCATTTTCTGATGGCCTCTTATTTCCTTAGTCTAAACTGATTCAGTCCCTTTCCTCCTCCCCTCCTAAGTTATTATTTTAATATCTTATTCCAACTTTTGTTGTGAGTTTGTGGTTAAAGTGACAAGATTGTCTTTGTTTTTGGTGTTTTCCTCCCCTTTATCCTAATGCTATAGTTGAATATTTGCTATCCTATTCTGATTCTATTTGTCTATTTACTCCTTACTCTGTGTTTTGTGACCCCTTTCTCCCTTTTGGTCTTTTGTCAGCTATGGGAGCCTTCTTGAGGATTTCTTGTGTGTGTGGTGGGGGGGTATCATGGCTATGAAGTCCCTTAGCTTTTGTTTGTCTGGGAAAAATGTAATTTCTCCCTCATATCTGAAGGATATTTTTGCTGGATTAGAGTATTCTTGGCTGAAGATTTTTATCTTTTAAAGTTTTGAATATATAATTCCATTCTCTCCTAGCTTGTAAGATTTCTGCAGAGAAATCTGCTGAAAGTCTGACAAGGGTTCCTTTGTAGGTTATTTTCTTCTGCCTCCTGCCCTGAGTATTCTTTCTTTGTCATTCATTTTTGATAGTTTTACTACTACATTCCTTACAGTAGGCCTTTTTAGTTTGACAAATCTAGGAGATCTGAAAGTTTCTTCTACACACATTTCTCTCTCATTCCCTATATTTTAGAAGTTCTCTGCTATTATTTCTTTGAGCACACTTTCTGTTCCATTCTCCTTCTCTTTACCTTCTGTGGTACCTATAATTCTTATGTTGCATTTCCTCATTGAGTTGGTAATTTATTGGAGACTTTCTTCATTTCTTTTTAGTTTCAGTTCTCTCTCCTCCTCTGTCTGGAGCAATTCAACATGTCTATCTTCAATCATGCTTATTTGCTCCTCTATGGTGTCCACATGAGCATTTTGGGAATCCATATTTTGTTTTATCTCTTTCATTATGTTTTTCATCTTTACTATTTCTGATTGATTCTTCTTTATAATTTCAATCTCTTTTGTGAAGTAGCTCCTGAAGTCATTGAATTGTTTCTCTATGTTCTCTTTTACCTTATTGAGTTTTTTTGACTGCTATTCTGAAGTCATGGTTGTTTAGTTTACTTATTTCTGCATCCCCAAGACTGAATTCTGCATGCTTGTCATTTTCTATCTGGTCTGCAGATGTGATGAATTGCCTGATGCTGGAAGTATGGGTTTTTCCCATTGTGATATTATTTGGTTGCAGTTACAGCCTATCGCCACTGGATGGGGGTCTAGAGCCACATATTCTGAGCCCTCTGCCTTCAAGATGGTGCGGCACAGCACAGGTTCCGGGGAGTGTTTCCTCTAACGCACAGTGCGGGTTTCCTGATCAGCTCTCACTATCTGGTCTCCTGGGGTCTTGGCTTGATGAGGTCACCCCATGCAAAAGCTTTCACCCAGTTAGAGAGCTTCCCTCTAGGCTGCAAGGGCACTAGGGAGTCTTGGGTGATCCTGCAGATGCACAACGTCTCCCCTACTCCTTCCCTCATGGAGCCTCCTGTGGCAGTGACCCCATTCTTTAGGGGAGGGAGCGAAATTCTCTCTTACCCCATTCCAGCTCCTCCAAGGGGGGGCTCCAGCCTCTCCACTCTCTGTCATTTGGCTGCTGTGACTCTCTGAGGGTTCCTTTGGTGTTAGGATATTTCCTTTTAGAATATGGTTGCTCCTTTTTGTTGTATGTTGGAGGGAAGGGAGTCCCTGGCAATCTCACTCCACCATGACACTGATGTCACTTCTGGATCTATATTACTTGTATTTAATACCTAAAAACTGAGTATTTGATTATAGGTAGTCTTTCAGTTATCTTATAGAAACAGATCTGCAAATGGTAAGTGTCGTATCTTGTCAATATTGCTATAGCACTTCTAAGTACTCTGGGGAAATTTGTTTGTTTTTCATTTGGGAGAGAGTCATAGTACCACTCTGAACCAAAGTAATATTAATAACATCGATCAGAAGAATATATTTGTTTTCTTTATGTCTGGTTCACTGTTTGAAGGAATAATCATTAACTGATTATAACATATTTATAAAATTATTTAGTCCCACATGTATAGAAGTTGGCAGTTAGTAATAGAAATATTCCTTCAAGGGAAAATCATAATGAATAATAGTTTTTATGTTTCTTTGGAGACTTAATTCTAACAACATTTACCATTTTTAAGCATACAAGATAGTTCCAAAATATAATGAGTGGCAAGGAAAGATCAGAAATATTTCTTTTACAGCAAAATACTGTTTAATATTTTAAAAACCTACACTTGTTAAACAATTTGAGGATTGTCAGAAGATGTTCAGCAGAACTGAATGACTCTGAATTGGAAACAATATCTAGAGGCTCTAAAATCTTTCACAAAATGTAGAAGAGTGATTCGGATCAACTTGTACAGATTAGAGATGCTAGGAATTTCTAGAAAAAGTGATGCCCTTTTATTTAGAGATAGTGGTAGGATTCATAGAACTTCACTTTTAAATATAGTCTAGAGATTTCTTTTCTTGATTCGCACAATTCATCCTCTCCACATAGAGAAAGTAAATGTTCTTATCCATAAAGTACACAGTCATGCATGAAGTTGACATGATCTGTGTCTCATTCTTTCCTTTTGGGAAAATTATGTGCTAGAAGAAATAAATATTATTTCTAGAGTTATACAAGTTAAAATTGGAATATAATTGTGAATAAACAAATTATTGCATGTGAGTTTACAAAGAAAAAAGAAAGTTATTTTCTGTAAAGCTCAAATCTCTCTTACAATCAGCCTATTGTTCTATATAGGATCAATTTTGAGAGCTACAACAAATTATACAAATGTATACAAAAGCACAAATATATATTTAGGATAATCAGAAATAACTATTAAAGGACACAAAATGATAAGCACAAACATATACAATTTTTTTTGAGGAAGATTAGCCCTGAGCTAACATCTGCTGTCAATACTCCTCTTTTTGCTAAGGAAGATTGGCCATGAGCTAACATCTGTGCCCATCTTCCTCTATTTTATATGTGAGGCGCCTGCCACAGCATGGCTTGATAAGCTGTGCATAGGTCTGCACCCAGGATCCAAACTAGCAAACCCAGGCTGCCAAACTGGAGTGCACAAACTTAACCACTACACCACCAGGTTGGCCTCAAACATACACAATTTTTATTAAAAAATTTAAAAAACACAAAGCAAATTTTATATAGGAGGAAATATAAGTGACCAACAAATAGAAGAAACCATGCTCAAATACAATAGATGCTAAGGAAATACAAATTAAAGCTGAAATAAGGTAGGGTTTGAAACCAAACATATTGTCCAAATTAAAAATCTGAAATGCAAAGTCTCAATAAAATGGTTTAACCAAAGTAATTCTGATGCATAATCTGCATAAGACCATAAATTGATATAACTGCTTTGTAACGACATTATCCAGTATATTTGAGTATTTTCATTATCTACCATTTAGCTGTTCAAATATGTGTTAGTCTGGATCCTCCAAAAGCCGACATCAAGGCACGATTTAGCATGGAAGAATGTTATTAGGGCAAGTGCCTAGTGAGAGAAAACAGGAAGTCCTTGAGCCAACCTTGACCGTCTGAGGAATCCCATCTCTCTCAGAAACAAGCTTTCATGAATATCTCTACTGTACTCCATCATTGGCTGAGAGCCATGGTCTTCAAATAAAAAGGAGGACAGATTTTCAAGAGCAGCTGTTTCGTCAATTACATTCTTTGTATTTGGAGCTCTACAGAGTATTTTAATGCCTACCTCAGTTCACCACTTGTGCCACACAAATCTGTTTCTCCAGACAGGTTCATGGTATAATTCCTCCATGGTTTCCATGTGACTTTTTGCCTGAATGAGTTTAGTGGTCTGAATTATAGCTTCCATCACTTCAGCTGACCTCTGCGCTACAATTGGTACTCATCATCTCCTCCAACCACTATCCATTCTAATTTCCCTTTACCCTAAACTACCACTTAGGTAGGTCAAATGGTGCTGTGTCCCAAACCTCCATATTCATCTCCTGCTCAGGTCAGGTTGCCACACAGGTCCATTAGCAGTTAAAATGGGTCACAAGAACATCAAGAGGTATCTAGTTGGATTACTTGGGTTGCGCACATATTTCTTCTTGTCCCCATTGTGTAAAAGCAGCCCTACCATACACTCTGCCAGGATGGTGACTCTTCTTTTCATCTGCCAGTACCTGGGCACAGAGTTCAAAATGTCTTGGTAGCAGCTATAACAGGTAATTCACTGATATCCTTTTTTGTCTCCTGGCAAGTGTGTACCCTTCTGTGGGGACCAGTACTTCTGAATCTTCAGATCCCAGATTTGTGGAAATGGAGAGCACCATTCCCCATCTGAATCACTGGAAGTGATGGCAATGGGAGCCCCTCCTACTTCACCTCTAGGGTCATAGAACCATACACCCTTTCCTTTGAGAACATAGCACCATATTGAGGTTTCTGGCTGATGCAATACATGATCTGACTAGTGATCCCATTGTTATTTGCCCATCTGTGCATGTCATTCTTCATGAAGTAGGATTCCAGGCTAGAGGTTATGCAGTGGGGGATTCACTGCTTGTGTACCTGGCATTACATAAGCCCCAGAGATTGTACCTGAAACCTCCTCTAACACTGCTAAAAATATCAGACACAGAGCTGCAATCAGATCTACTATTTAGTTAAGTCTGGGTGGTGTATATACTTTTCCCCATGATTCATCTGATTTTTCCAAAAGGCAGACTGGTGAATTAAATGGAAATATGCTAGGAACCATCCCTCCTGGGATTTTTTATTTTACTTTATTTTTGTTTTACATTTATTTATTTATTTTTTATTGAGGTCTCATTGGCTTATAACATATTATATATTTCAGGTGGACATCATTATATTTCAATTTTTGTATAGACTGCATCATGTTCACCACCTAAAGTGTAGTTGTCATCCATCATCTTACACAAGTGCCCCTTTACCCATTTTGTCCTACCCCCACCCTGCCCCTTTACCATCTGGTAACCACCAATCTGTTGTCTCTATCTACATGTTTGTTTACCTTCCACATATGAGTGAAGTCATATCGCCATTGTCTTTCTCCATTTGACTTATTTTGCTTAGCATAGTACCCTCAAGGTCTATCCATGTTGTCACAAATGGCAAGATTTCATCTTTTATATGGCTGAGTAGTATTCCACTGTATATAAATATACCACACCTTCTTTATCCATTCTTCTGTGGATGGGAATTTAGGCTGCTTCCAAGTGTTGGCTATTGTGGATAATATTGCAATGAACATAGGTGTGCATGCATCTTCTTTAACCAGTGTTTTCATGTTCTTCCAATAAATACCCAGAAGTGCAATAGCTGGTATTTCTATTTTTAATTTTTTGAGAAATCTCCATACTGTGTTCCAGAGTTGTTGCACCAATTTCAATTTCCCCCAGCAGCAGTATTTTTAAAGAGTCAACCTCAATTTAAGTTTATTAAGATATTTTCTCATGATTATTATGTAATTAAGGATTTGGGGGAAGAATACTAGAGAGATGAGATACTTTCCTCAACACATCAAATCAGTGGAACATGATGTCAATATGGCTTATGATTCATGATATTAATCTTGGTTGCTTGGATAAAGTGATAGCTGCCAAGTTGCTCTTACAGTAAAATTACTATTTTTCTTTTTCCAAACACTATTGTAACTTAGTTGCTAAAATAAGCCTACACTAAAGGGAAAGGAAATTAAACTCTGTATCTCAGAGGGAAGAGTATCAAAGAATCTGTGGACATTCATTACAACAATCACAGTACTTAATAAATAATTTGGAGGAGATACCTTGAAGCTATGCAAATATTCTGCTTAGCCTTGAAGTTTAGCATGCTAATTTTATCATTAACTGTGGATGTTGTGTACAACAGTTATTATTGTGGTGTTACTGGTGATTTTCTACTTTCCACATTCCTTCTACATTTACTATTTGGAATTCTGCTAGGAAGATTTGTTTTTTTCTCCCCTATTTATTTATTTAATTACTCATTTATATAATACTGTAATATCTTTATACTACTGCATAGCAAAAAACTACAAATTTAGCAGATTAATACAACACACATTTATTAGCCCTCAGTTATGTAGATAATATCTCTGGCAATGTCCAGTCAGGGGATCGCAAGGGTGAAGTCAAGGTGTCAACCAGGCTAAATTCTCTGGAAACTTGAGAGAAAAATAATCATTTCTAAGCTCACTCCTCTTGTTAAGAGAATCCAGTTCCTGTGGTTGTAAGATGGAGGGCCCGCTTTCTTTGCTGGATGTCAGATGAAGGCTATTTTCAACTAGTGACCACTCTCAGATCCTATTGACATGACCCTCAGTAGGCAATTCACAGCATGAATGTTTGCTTTCTTCTGGACAGATGGAGGGCCTCTCAGACTTACTCTTCAATGGCCAGTGATTGAGAACTCTGTGCTCTAAAGATGCTCATGTGATTATGTCAGGGCTGTTTGGGTAATCTCCCTTTCTTAAGGTCAAAAGGTAGCCTGGTCATGGGAAGGATATCCATTACAGTCACTGTCCTGGAAATTATGCAAGATGTATACACCAGAAGGACCGAAAATCTTGGGGAGAATCTTATATCTTGCCTGCAACAGAATGAACTCATGGGTATTTATTTTACGCTTTGGACTAAAATCCAATACTATCATCATTTATTTTGTTGCTGTACTTGTACCAGTTTTGGTCATTGAAAGTTCTTTCAGGTTGCATGTCACATTCTTTTGACATACCCACAACCATTTATTTGTTTACCACTCCTTTACTTTATGACACTGCAAGAAGCTTCAGGCTCACCTTGTATATCCCTTGAACAGCATTAGAATATGCCTCTTCACCTATGTGACTTGGTTCCTTCTACTGGAGAATTATTTTTAAGAAAACAAGATCATGGTGGTGTGCTTATTGCTACTGAGGTGTTCTTGCTTCTAAGACCTCTCAGATGGAAGAGTAAGAAAATATTTGTGTGCAGACTAACTCATGTATCTATCTAACGATCTATCTATCTATCTATCTATCTACCTACTTACCTATCTATCATCTGTCAATCACATATCTGTGTATCCATCTGTATCTATCTTAAGCTAAACATGAGTTCATGTTGATGACTCCAAGCCAGAAAGAGAGCTCTCACCAGGAACCAAATCTGCCAGCACTTGATGTTGGACTTCTCAGCCTTCAGAACTATGAGAAAAGACTTATGTTGTTTATGCCACCCAGTCTATGGTATTTTGTTTATGGCAGCCTAAGCTAAGACAGATTTTGAACATCTTTTCACATGCTTAGTATTTATTTGCGTATCTTCTTTGATAGGTTGTCTGTTTATATTGTTTGCCAAGTTTTTAATTGGATTTTTTCTCATTCATCAATTTTAAGGATTCTTGGTATATTTTAATATGATTTTTTGTCAGATATTTATTTTTCAAGTAATTTCTTTCTTTCTCTGGCTTGTCTTTTCATTCCATTCATGACTTTGTACAAAGTAGAAACTTTTAATTTGAATAAAGTCCAAATTATCAATTTTTTCTTTGATCGATAATGTTTTTGGTGTTGAATCTAAAAGTTAATCACCAAACCTAAGGCCAATTAGATTTTCTCCTTTGTTTTCTTCTAATTGTGTTATAGTTTTAAATTTTGGGTGCAAATCTATGAAAATTTTGAGTTAAATTTTGTGTAAAATGTGAGCCTGTGTAGAGCTTCATGTGTTTTAATACATGAGCTTCCAAATGTTCTAGGCCAATATACTTAAAAGACTATCCTTTCTCCGTTGAATTGGCATCACACTCTGAACTAAAATCAGTTAACTGTGTTTGTGTGTATCTATTTCTGTGCTCTCTATCCTGTTCCACAAACCTATAGGTCTGTTCTTTGCCAGTACATCGCCTCAATTACTGTAGATGGTTAGTAATTCTATTATTCAGGTAGTGTGAATCCTCAGGCTATGCTCTTTCTTTTTTAGAATTATCCTGGCTATTCTAGTTCCTTTGGATTTTCATATTAATATTAGAACAACTCATCAATATATATAACTAGCTACCTGGGATTTTGATTGGAATTGCTTTGAATTTATAGAATAAATTGGGAGGAATTGATATCTTAACAAAACTGAATCTTTCAATCCATAAACATGGATATCTCTTCATTTACTTAAATATTCTTTTATTTCTTACATCAGTGCTCTGTAGCTTCCCATACACAGAGCCCATACATAATTTGTTAGGTTAAAACCTAGCAAATGAAATGGCTTTCATTTGAAATGAAATAAGAATTTCATTTTTTTGTTGTTGCTATACAAATAGTAATCCATTTTAAATTTAAATTTTCATTGTTCATGCTGGTAGATAAGAAAGCAATTGACTTTTGTATATTGACCCTATACTTTTCTCCCTTGTGATATTCACTATCAATTCCAGGAGACTTTTTGAGATTTTCTATGCAGACAGCCATGCCATCTGGGAATAAAGAGTTTTATTTCTTCCTTTCCAATATGTATACATTTTAGTTCGTTTTCTTGTTTCATTTATGCACTCACCAGAACTTCCAGTAGGATTTTGAATAATTGTGGTAAGATAAGACCTCCTAGTCTTGTTCTTGATCTCCAGAGAAAAACATTCAACTTCCCACCATTAAGTGTGATGTTAGCTGTAGGCTCTTTGTACATGTTCTTTATCAAATTGAGGAAGTTTCCCATTCTACTTTTCTGAGAGTTTATAGCACGCATAAGAATTGGATTTTGTTCATGCTTTTTCTGCATCACTTGAGATTACCATATTATTTTTCTTGTTTACTCTGCTGATATAGTGGGTTATACTGCTCAATTTTCAAATGTTGAACTAGCCTTGCCTAGCTGTAATAAATGCCACTTGGTTGTGGTGTACAAGTCTCTTTAAGCTTTGTTAGATTTGGTTGGCATCTATGTTCATGAGAGATATTGGTCTGTAGTTTTCTGTTCTTGAAGTGACTTTATTTGTTTTGATAGTAAAGTAATACTGGCCTCAGAAAAATTTAGGAAGTGTTCTCTCTGGTTCTACATTCTGGAAGACATTATGGAGAATTGATGTTCCTTCTACTTAAAAAGTTTGGTAGAATTCACCAGTGAAACTGTCTTGGCTTGGTGCTTTCTGTTTCTGAAGGTTATTAATTGTTAATTTAATTTTTAAAGTAGATATAGAGATACATGGTATTTTTCTCCATCCTTTTACTTTTACTACATATTTACATTTTAAGTGAGCTTCTTAATAATAGGATAAATTTGGGTATGACTTCTGACAACTTCTTTCACTGGTATGCTAACCTATTTACCTTTAAAGCCATCAGATCATTTTGCTAGCTGTTTTCTATTTGTCCCAGTTTTTCTTTGCTTTCTTTTCCTATTTTTCTGCCTTCTCTGACTTTGATTAATCAGTTTTATTATTCCGTTTTATCTACTCTAGTGACTTATTATTTATATCTATATTTAAAACCTTTTTGTGATTGCCTTAGGATTTATAATATATATTTTAAATTGTTCTGAGGCTATCTTCAAATAATAATCAACTATTTCACATGAGGTATACGAACCTTATATTCCCAAATCCTACTTTCTATCCCTTATTACCTTGCTTTTCCCTAGGCATTGCTATAAAAACACACTACATTGTTGTTTCTGGTATCTCTCGTAATACAGTGTTTTTTCCTCTCCATCTAGGTTCAGGTCTTACATCTCTGTCACTCCTCAGAGAGAATCTGTCTCTTGTAGCCTCACTAGCTGTATCCCACTGTTATTTTTATTAAAAGCTTGCTAGATTTGTGCTGGGGGCGGGGCACAGGGACTGGGGCTTTCTTCGGTGGCCTGACTGGGCCTTGGTCTTCCTAGGTACTGAGAACCCGGGTAGCAAGTGTGTGCCGTTTACAAATGTTACTGTCCCTCCTCCACGGGTAATGCTGGGCCCAGCGTATATTTCCCATCCCTCCCCAGCTGCGGTCGATTTCTAGTCTGTACTCAAGCTACAGGTTTTTCTTTGTTTGTTTTTGCCCTTTTCTCTGCAGATTAAGGCTTTCCTCAATGAAACAGATGGAGAGATAAGTTCAGGCAGAGTTTCTTATGAGCATATTATTTTGGGACATTTAAAATGAAAGAATTTTTAATTTGTAATAGATAAAAACTTTCTAGCCATGAAATTGAAAGTGTATGTTGCAGTACTAAGTACAAAGGCTATTTTATGAGGCTATAAATCCAGGAATTAATAAACAAGATAATGTTTACTGCTACTGGTCAATTAGCATATTATTTTCCTCAGTCAGTTAAATGGCTAAAACAAATGTAATTTAGCTTGTTTATTTCTGTTCTTATAAGACAGTAATAATCTCTAAGGATGGAAAGTAGTCAAAGCATAAATAAATCCGTCATATGTATAAATTTTCAGCTTTATGGCATTTTAGTTAAGAATTAACAAGTAATACAGATTGTCTCATTATGAGAAAAAAATATTCTCCCATGTTTTAGTAGAAATCAAGAAATGCAGTGATGGATTTTAATAAATTTATAGTGCATATCTTAAGATATGACTTTTCTTTATTATTTCAAATAATTCACGCTTACCTTTCTAATTTTACAGAGATTAAAAAAGATGCAAAAATTGTAAAATGTCAATGCAATTAGAATGACTATATTACTTATTCTGCTGTAGTCATGGACTTCCATTATAAGTAATATACTACTTAGGACATACTGGAAGAAAGACAAATAGATGGAGGCAAAATGACAAGACATGTCAACAGATGACACTTATTTTCAAGACAGAGTTGAAGGCACTAAGTGCAGTATTTGACAGCTAAAGGAACGACTGTCTGAAGAACTTCTTTAGAGAGATTTGTTTCCACTGCTGACAATGAATTTTAACAAAATTCTGAAAATGAGGATGGGTTTTGTCTCTCCATTTTTGGAGGAAGAAGCATTGATTTTTGTGAGTACTTCAAAGTTAATGAAAACAACAATTTAAAGTTTCAGCTTACATATGTATCCCCAGTGCTTCCAGAAAATGCTTTCACATGTGTTGGTGATCTTTTATGACCTTTGGTGACTTTGTTACGGCTTATTCATAACCTAACTTGCAGAGAGGGTGAAGAAACAACAGCAACAACAAAATGGGGTGTAGGCTGTCAATGCAATGCTCTATCAATTATAATGGAACAAAAAGGAAATTGTCTTGCCTAATAAGATTGATGTCTATTTGAAAACGGAGGATTGGGTGATCAAATATTGTGGTCTTCTATTTTCCTTTAATAAATCCAGCAATGCTTACATAGTAAAAGTGTATTTTCAGAAAACACACTACTTTTGCCCTGGGTATTGGAAGACAGATGTTATTGTAAAGAATTTGCAATGTTTTGCAAAACAACATATTAAATAATTTGATTCCTAGAGCAACTCATTTCCTTTATGTGACAGGCAGAGATCAGAATATATTAAACTCCTTTCTTACTAACAAGTCCTTTTGCTGCTCATCTTTACAATTTTCTGCCTCATAAACTTTTGGAAAAAGTTGATAGAATTTTATTAGTGATTACCATGTGATGTCAACAGGAGCAACTACTAGTGTTAGGCACCTTCGAGTAAGGCTAGTGCAGTTTTTTGAGAAGTTGGGATTTGATTATTTCATCAAGGTGTAAAATAATGACTCTACTAGAATAACGAGGCATATTGGTTAAAATATTTCAAATTTTGAGAGCACATGAGATAATCAAATATGTATTTAAGCTCAAATAATTTCACTGAAGTTTTCCATTTGTAGTACTTCCCTGTGATTATATTTTGTTTAATCAGAAGTAAGATCTCTTCTCCAAACATTACTTTTTAAATTAAACAGAAATACACATAAAAAAGAAGGAAGAATCTTGTACTACAAGGTTTCTTTTACTGAACCTAACATTTTTCATAATTTGACTAAATATCAAACATGACTACATTTTTCTCCATTTAAAAAGGGGAAAAGAAGAAAGATTGAATTTTAAAAATAACAAAAAATGAATTTTCAGGGCAAGAATTCTTTCTGTGGGAGAATCAGACTCCATTTTGCTCAATGATCTTCCAAAGCTCCATGTGAATGATAATCGTATTTCAAATTGTGCTATGGAATCTGAAGCCTGAAATGTGGGAAAGCAATAGCTGGGACATGCTGCAACATGACACATTGAGTGGATGCAGAATGACCCGCTCACTGTTACACTCAAACACATAGAAATTTTAATTAAAATTAAAAAAAAAATCTGTCCAATGCTGAAAAAAAAAAGGGAAAACTTTTAACTTCTAGAATTGAAAAAAAAGGGCAAAAATTGTGAGGTAAGTAAGAGCAATGTCAGAGAAAGCCAGGGTATCAGATATAATTTAAGTTTTAGGCCCTGCTTTTAAATCTGAGAATAGAGATCTATCAGTGATTACTGAAATCAATCTAGTGGGTAGTGTCAGAAAAAATACCTAAATGTTAAAATTAGGCAATGAATTTCTTAGTGTACTCTCAGTAATCTGTGCTTGAGTTGACCTTAGTCGAGGATTTATTGACAGTTGTTTTCTTTTTTGTTTAGGAAGATTAACCTTGAGCTAACTTCTGCTGCCAATCTTCCTCTTTTTGTTGAGGAAGACTGGCCCTGAGCTAACATCCGTGCCCATGTGCCTCTATTTTATATGTGGGACGCCTGCCACAGTGTGGCTTGCCAAGCAGTGCCATGTCTGCACATGGGATCCCAACCGGCGAACCCTGGACGGCTGAAGAGGAATGTGCAAACTTAACTGTTGCGCCACCGGGCCGGCCCCTGACAGTTATTTTCTAAAGGCACATACGCAGAAGTTAACTTGTAGATTTTTGTTTGGGAAGTGGGGAAATAATTGATTCCCCTAGCTATAATAACACCAAGAATTACAGTTTATTGCCACGTAGGTCATTAATCAGTTTGTATCTTACCTTGTGATTTTATCCTAACGTTCCTTTATGCAATTTCATGTTAATAGTTAGTTTCTAAAATTCCCATTTGAGCCTGTCTTCATATGTTACTAGCTCCCTTATAAATAGGGCAAAGAACATCATTGAAGAGTCTTTATTTTTTATTTGATGGTTGTTTTTGTCCACGTTTGGAAATTACACTTGAAGAGTTCTGAGTAGCATTAATCAGAATGAATCTCTTATGAAAAAGGTAAGTTTTATTTTTGAAAAGATGTGGTTTTGTGTTTGTGTGTATGTCTGTATTTGTGTATACTAGATTACAATGCAAATGAAAACTCCTTACTATTTCAAAGTCATCATTTTAGGGTCTAGGGTTTGTGCTGTTAGTATCTATTAAAATAGTTTTAAAAAAATCTATTGGCAGATGTTGAGAACTAAGTCACTTGCCAAAAGCTGGAAACACAAAAAAGCTGTGTTTTTTGTGAAACCAGACCTAGAAAAACTTCGTCTAAACTGGCTGAACAAAGCAGAAATGTACCTATTCATCCCTTCTAAGCATGGTTGGGGAAAAAGAAATCACAAAAGAAAAATTTAAAACACAAGCTTAAATTATGAAAGTACACGGGGATTCTAAATGTGTGCTACATGGTTATGTGAGAACCCCAACCATAGATTTAAACATGTAATTGATTTGTTCTCGAAACCTTCCCTGCAAAAGCAAATTCAAAACTTCTCTGTAGGTGTATATCAATAAGAGCCTCCCACAGAAATAAAATTAGCTTATAATAGAAAAGCTCAAATGACATATTAAACAAACTATTTTAAAAGAAATTAAATATAAAACCTCCCAAAGTAATTATTATAACAATAGAGACTGAAAATTCTAAATGATATTATAAAACATATATATATGAAAAATTTGCAGAAAGGAATACACATCTTAATGAAAAGAATGAACAATATTAAAAAAAAGGTCAGTAGGTTTAACATTAAAAGTAGAGAGACTACTTCATCTTCAAGATTTAGGCTGTTTGAAATACTAGACATTTAACTATAAAACTCAGAAAACTAGAGCTTAGTATTTATTCGGGTGTGAATAAGAGAACCTGGATTCATATCTTTGTTCCACATTTGCTACCTATGGAACCCTGAATAATTCCTCTACCCTCCATGACCCATATTTCTCTTTTATTAATAATACTCATAGAGTTTCTGTAAGGATATTTACTATTAGAAAAACCCCAAACATATAATAGTGTCTGGAACAGATCTTAGCCATAAATATTATTATTAATATTATCATGATGATTCAACTCCTTATGGAAGTTAATTCTGATACATATAGAGATATCACTATTTACTTAGAGAAAGTAAATTCTTCCGCATTGCTGTTATTTTTGGCTTTTAAGATGATATTTTTTGAAAAAATACATTATCTGAAACTAATATACTAATTCACTAAGCATTAGATAAATGGAAAAAAGAAAACTTCTTATAATAACAATTCATACAGGTCTAACTTACATATAGTTGAAAAACTAGACAATATTTGTCAGGAGATTTCTCACTGCTGATTTTACACATTACATCTTGTTATTGACATTTTTAAAAACTCTTTTAGTTTTCTTTTTCATTATTAGAATTGAAGGGTGAACTTCAACCATATTAGGAATAAACGGAAACGTTACACATCTTTCAAAATTTTTGTGTTAGAAGATTAAACTTTTCTGGTGCAATTCAAATATCTTTGTCATAAAAGTAAATATGACCACCCTATGTAAGCATAGCTATGCTTTTTCTGTTAATATTTACAAATGGATACATAAATTTAATAACACTTTCTGTGAAATCGGTTGCCCACTCTGGATATGCACTTTTTCTGGGAAAGAATACGAAGTTGTCAAAGGAGAGTCAAATATAATAATTCTTGGTAAGAAATATTTTCACAAAATTAATATGTCTTTCTTCTATGCCTGTGTTTCTCCATGACGAAAGTATATTTGCTGACTTCTTAACGAACAGAAACATTTTATTTCTCCATATATAAGTATTATATTACTAGAAACACAATGAATTTACCATTGAGGCTATCTTGTAGTCCAAGGAGAAACCAGTTCCTCAGTCGTGTTTGAATACGCGCGGAGAGAGGACTGGGGATAGCGTATCGGGAACACTGCAGGCACCTTTCCTGCTTTGCCTGATCAAGCTTCCTCACTTCTAATAGAATAAACTTCCCCATTTTGGTGAAATTCGTCTCCCATCACCAAAATCACAAATTTCAAATGGATATCCTTATATTCTTAAAGACGCTGTCACCCATAATTGAATACGCACTAAGTGAAAGCATTCTCTAAATTATTTAAATTAAGAACTACGGAACCTTTCCTTCTCTGGAATTGGTGTATGTGAAGTTCAGATGATTTACCTGGCCGTCTTCACACACGGTTAGAAAAGCTTTCATCTGTAATAAAAACAAGTAAAACAACCATGCAGACAAAAACAGTGACTCAAAAAGGAGAAAGAATTTTGATGGCTTTTGACTCCCTGCTATCAATTTTCCCTGAAGACAAGCTGTCTCTATGCTCTCCCCTGAGATTTGTCTGTAACTTTCCTTAGCTTATGTGAGAAACCTCAGCATCATTTCCAAACCAACAATACCACATGAACGCTAGTTAAAATTTCATTTCTATGTCTTGAATACAAAAGAATTATGGCTATTAGGAAATTTTAAAACTTTCTGTCTTAAGAATCTGTCATATAAGTGGCATACGTATGGAATTAAATAATTTTAATATTCATTCTATGAAAAGATATTCTCCAGAATTGTGTTTGAGTACTATAATTCCCCAGGAGATGACTGAACTTTGTTAAGTGAAGATAACAAAGAAAACCATTATACATTTGTAAATGCTAACTTTTCCTAATATATGGGGATATATAAATACTCTTTGTATTTTTAATATATTTTATTCCTTTTGAGGAACAAAAATAGAAACAATGTTGTATTAGAAAAAGAATGTAAAGTTTGATATTTCTCTCTAAATTGTAAATCCTCCCATTAGAATTATCACTAATTTTTGAAGAATTATTGAAAATTCCAGCAAGCAATTATTTCCTTTAAAAATAACACTGAATTCATTACATAATATTAAGGCATTGTTTTATAGAAGTCTCTAGAATTAGAATGATTCTAGTCTACATTATGTTACATCATCATTTAATGCAAATGGGATCCTTCAGCAAATATTCTATCTTAAATTCTAGAAAAAGGAAAACACACGTTACGCTTCAGCACTTTTACAATTGCTGAAGTGCTTAAGAGCTAATGGTCTACTTGTACTAGCTTGCTTGACCTACTGACCGGCATTTTTAAACTAATGATCTAAAGAGCAAATGCACGTCAATATAAAATCATTAGTTTCTTACTTCATTTAAAAGAACATTTTCTTGACAATGAGACTATTTGGACTCGCAATATAAAATGAATGAAACATTTTCTGATTTGGCTTAACATTAAAAAAATATTGGAAAATATTTCATGTCCTACAAACTGAATTCTGATGATTATTGTTCGTGGCTTAATATTAAATCTTTCAAGTCGCATGTATCGTTTATGCTTTTTCTTATATGAGAAGCATGTGGAGGGACATTTGTCTTCTCTGTATTGAATCTTCTCCAGGAGTTTGGTGTTTTTAAGTTGTAATTTCACATCTCATGCTAAATCATAGAAGTATATATTTTTACTCAAAATAATATAGTTTATATTGCAAGATATAGCAAAGGGAATGCAAATTATTTTTATATTTGTTCAAAAATTTTTCATTATAATGTTCATGTGAAAAATAAAAATAATAAGATAAAATACAATGTCTCATTTTTGTACTCAGTCTTTCTGAGTATGATAATCACTAGTAACTGTACAGAAATATATAAATATGTAATTTCCGGTTTTAGGGAAAAACGTGGTTATGCAAACGTTATACTACCAAAAGTTTTCTATCAACTTCAATGTTTTAATTTAGGTGTATATTGTGAAGTGTTTATCACACATGGCCAAGGAATGCTTAATCTGAATCTTCTATGAATTACCATGAGTAAATTACCAGAATCCTATTTCTGGGTTGATAGATCTTTAGTAAAATCTGTCTGAAAAAATAAATCTTCCAAGGCAACTGTAACATGAGGCAATCCTGTTGCAAATATCTAGAAGATAAAATAATTTAAAATAGCTCAGCACTCTTAAGTGTTAGCATCTGTTCTCACCAAATTCCAATCAAGTATTGGGTTAAAGTAGCCACAAAAAGCCCTACAATGTTTAAAGTTGGTCCTAGTCCTACTATCAGAGATGAACCCTGACTGGACATATGACTAGGAGCTGGTGCCAGGTTTTAGCATTATCATAATGTCAGGTATTATATGCAGAGTCATTATCCTACCTAAAGAACTAGGTGAGGAAAGAATAGGGCAGCTAACCTGATATAATGGTGTTAAAATATACTGAACGAAAAGTCCAGGAATATGTTCAGATGACAAAATTGAAAGACAGATGTCAGGCTCAATAGAAAACTATGTGAATAATCTTACAATAATTAAGGCACACTGTCTCTTCTGGCAATTTGAAGTTCTCCATCACTGACCCCCTGTGTTGTCATCATGATGTTGCTCCATAATTAATAAGTAAATAGATAAGAAATAAAAATAAATATGTATTTATTCAGAAAATACATTTATATGTGGACTTAAAGCTTACTTGATTCCTGGGGAAATAAAAAGTAAATTAAGAGTAAAATGAGAACAAAGAGTAAATAAAAGGCACTGATGATTGAATGAAAGTAATATGAAGCAGAATATATAAAGAAATGATTGATGCATTATCAGCAATTTGCAAAAGATCACATACTCAAACATACTCCTTTGTTTATTCATCTAATAAATATTTATTGAGAATTTACTTTGTGTTAGGCACAAAGACAGGGCCCAATTATGCAGGAGCTAAAACACTGGTGAAAGATATATATTATGGCCTACTGAAATAATATTATGTGAAAATATCAAGAGTTAATTGAGTTATATTAGAACAGTAATTTAAAACAGAAGGAAGGAAAAAATCCTGCTTCAGGCTAGTATCGAGAAGTTGGAATAAGACTAACTTTACCACCAAAAATGACTACAAAATCTAGATAAGAATATCAAAATAAAACCCAAACCCACAGATGTTTAAAGTCATTGGAGAACAACCAAGGCATCCAGGACTTGAGGGGCCAAGATGCCAGAGAGAAATGAACACATTGAAGTTATCCCTGCATTTCCTTAAAGACTTGTTTTGAATTACAGTGCAGAGCAAAAAACTGAACAAATGCCACAAACTCGCATTTACAGCTATCTCACAAGTCTGGGGAGACAAAAATATGTGAATTCATTGATATATATTAGCCAATCTTTGAGGGGCAAGATCCTAGAGAGAAGGCAATCATAGAGAAGAGAATGCATATTCTGTTCAATGTTACCCAACAGCAAGTTTTTGCTGCCTAAATTAAACATGCTTGGTGCTGAACGCAGTAAGTAAGCGGGAATGAGATGTCACTCAAGTTCAGCCATTTAATGGTACTGGAATGAAACAAACCAACCAACATCTGGATTTCTGGGTTGAACAAGAACTTTGCCGGGCACATATTTAGTAGGATTTTGGTTAGAACTTTTAAAGAGCTGTAACCAGGGAAGGGCCTACCTTTACCAGAATAAGATGATCTGTCCTTACGTTATCTGACAGCCGGAAATGAAATACTCTCTAGATAAAGACGACACAACGCAGAGCCTCAATAAGTTTTTGTAATCAATGTAAGTAATCAAAACTTTGCCAGGCATGCAAGAAAATATAAAAAATTATTGAAAACAGAAAAAAAAACAAATAAAAGAAACTGACCCATAAGTAAGCTAGACACTAGGGTTTTAATACAGAAGTGGTAAAATAAGTATGAATAAAATGTTAAGAAATTAGAAAATATAGAATATTGCCAGAAAATAAAACATATGGAGAGTAAAATAGACATGATAAAATTGAGAAAAAATTCAAAATAGACAATTTGATAAGTAATATTAGCAGCAGAATCAACAAACCAAAAGAGAAAATTAGTAATATGTAAAATACACCACTGAATAATTCAGAGTGAAGCACAGAGAAAGATAGGAACAATACAGAATAGAGCATGAGAGACTTATAGAAGGTAATCAAGTGTTCAAATATACAAGTGATCGAGGTCTCAGAATGTGAAGAGACAGAAAATAAAGCAGTATCAATATTAGGATATGTAGTAGATGAGAATTTTCCAAACGTGGTGAAAGATATCACATTCATGAAGTTTGAGACACCAGTAGTGAGAAAAGAAAAAAAAGAAATGGTTAAAGAAAGCATAGAAATATTGTTGGAAAAAGGATAAAGGTAAAGAAATATCACAAAGGGGTTTATTAGGGGAAGATTTAACCGCTCCCTATACTGACTGTGGCTTTAGCTCCATGTGTTAAAATCCACAGTACCACACACTCCAAAAAAAAAAAAAAAAGATTGATATTATGAAATCTTAGTTTAAAACAAAATATTAAACAGATGTAGAAATGTGGTACATTATCTTCAATGTAACAACAAGATTGACAGCAATAATGTTTTTGCAATAGAAATGATGAATCCTAGTATAAAAGGGAATGAAATGTTAAAAAATATCATTTCAGAGTTCTTGAATGTTCTGTCCTGACTTTTGTTCATTCTTTTTCTACCTCTCTTTGCATTTCAATTTGGGACACTTCTGCTGACATATATGCAAATTCACTGTTTTTCTTTGGGTGTGTCCAGTGTAGTGATTAACCTTTCAAAGCATTCTTCATTTCTATTACAGAGTTTTCCATTTCAAGCATTTTCTTTCAGTTTCCCTTTTAGAGTGTCCATATCTATACTTACATTGCCGTGTGTTCTTGTATGTTGTTTAATTTTTCCATTATAGCTCTTCGCATATTAATCAAAGTTATTTTAACTTCCTTGTCTCATACTTCCATCATACGTCTCATATCTGAGTCTAGTTCTGATGATTATTTTGTCTCATTAGAGTACATTTTTTTCCTGCCTTTCTGCATGATTTTTAACTTCTTTATTGAAATACGTTTTGTTCTGAGTAGTGGGGATTGAGGAAAATCGGCCTTTACTGTGAGGATTTATGTTAATCTGGATAGGAATTGAGAGATGTTTATTATTTTCCATAGCTTTGTGTGTCAGGGCTTCAAGTTCCTCAAATGTCTTTGTTTTTAATCTTCCATTTTGATTTAGGATCTTTCCCATGTACTCCTTCTCATAGAGAGTCTGTGTCTTGCAATTCTTTCAGTTATAATCCATTGTTTTACTGGAGGCTTGTTGATGTGGTTGGGGAGAGAGGAGTGTTCTATATTCATCTAATTACTGCTTGCCCTTTAGGTGGCCCTGTGTCTCAGGGGTGTGGCCTTCATAAGTATTTCTTTCCTTCTTCCAGAAGTATAACTTTTTACCCCTGGCATTCTACTCCTTTCCCTGGCTGCAGCATTCCTAATCTATGTCCTTCAAAGTATTTTCTCAGAACAGGGTAATTAAGTTGAAAGTTAATAACAAAAAGATTAAAATCTCTAAAAATTTGTAACACAATGCAACATAGCAAAGCCTGGGAAATTGAGCAGAAGCTGAGAAAATATGTAATCTATGATCTCTATATTAACAAGAGGCGAAAATTAATGCTATAAGAATCTATCTCAAAATTAAATTAAAAGAAAGTAGTAAGAACTAACAATGAAGCTTAAGAAATTAATAAAAAGTGAGAAAACTATATAACAGGGATGGATAGGTGAGAGATAGATAGATTGATGGATAGGAAGATAGATGATAGATAGATGATAGGTAGGTTAGATAAATGATTTTTTCTTTAAATTTTCAGTGCAGAACATTGTTGACAAAATATATATGGAAAGAAATAATTATAACTTCAGATAAGTATATATAACATTGTTCAGTCTAGGCATAAATTAAAAAACATACAAACAAAACTCTGCATTTGCTTACATGAAATATGAATGAAATAATTAAGTAAATTTTATTTATTTGGCAAAAATTCACTCTGAGCTAACATCTGTTGCCTATCTTCCTCTTTCTTTTTTTCCCTCTCCAAAGCCCCAGTACATAGTTGCATATTCTAATTATAAGTCGTTCAAGTCCTTCTATGTGAGCTGCTGCCACAGCATGGCTACTGACAGACGAGTGGTGCGTTTCCACACCAGGGATCTGAACCCGGGCAGCCAAAGTGGAGTGTGCCAAATTTTACCACTAGGCCATGAGCGTTGGTTCAAGTTAATTTTAAAAGGAAATGTTTGGCGTCTCTCCTGGATTTATGAAAGAAATATAATTATAAGCAACATAGGGTACATTGTACTGACTGCCGACAGTCTTAGCATTATAAATATGCTGCCTCTTAGCTGTGTATGTATACCTATTTGCCCAATTATGAGTATTTGAAATAACTTTTACTATTTAGAATAAATCACTAAGATTTTAAATTGTGTTAAATCAATGGATTTTAAATCAATTACTTTTTATATCTACTATCTATTTTTATTCAATCCACCATTATGTTTAGAGGACAAGAATTTTGAATGTCAAAAGAAACATTGTTTGGGCCAAACCTGATGGCCTAAACTTTAAGAATAGATGGTAAAAGTAAATTAATGGAAGTCCTACACATCACCATGGAATATCTTTTGTGAGGTTATTCATGTCTAAGTCCAAAGCAACTTGCCGTAACCTTCAGAAATGGACAATTTTAAGAAACACCAAACCTCAACCAAGAATAAACAAAATCTTAACTTTGTTGCAGGTCTCTTTAATAATTATCTGTCTGGTTAGCTTTTTATCTTCAAGGGGGTAGGACTTCCTTTTGGCGCTATAAAGATAAATGGTAAGATAGGTTTATATTCTGGCCCTTGTTGCTAATGATTTATTAGAGCACCACAAGCTCTCTCTAGTTCCTGTGAAGGCACAGTCCAACGGCTATGAAAACGTATTGAAAATTTACATTAGCATGGAAGTATTTTAAAGTGAATTATATTTTAAAAGAATAAATTTGAATAATTCAATGGTTCATCCACGTCCAGTTTTTAATTTTTATGACCTAGTCACATGAACACATTTTTCTGAAGTTTTCTGTACAAACAGGCAGGGAAACTGTAGTCTGTCTTTCTCAATTAGTGAAAAAATACAGTATAGCCAGAAAATTGTTTATAAAGTACGTTTTTATTTGAAAAGTGTTTCTAATTGTATTAGCTTTTCAATGCATTTCAAGAAGGTTGTAAAAGTACCTTAGATGGAAGTGAATACGCATACTAATCCTGGCATGAAGTAGAAAATACATATTTACATTTGGTACTATTTTAATTTGGCATTTTAACCGATATATATACTTATGAGGTGAAAACATCAGGAGAGCCATCTGCTGGTAAAAAGAGGACCTGTGGGCATATCTTTATTTCTCCTGTTATTTAAGGAATCATACCATAATTCATTAACTGAAGAAGCTATGTTACTTAGAGCCATACTAATGCAACATCACTGGTAAAGCAAAGAATACCAAGAAAATAAAATTGGTTGCCTGAAGTATATGTATATTGGTATTTTTTCTTGGTTTTAAGGGCATTAACATTTTTCTTTTCTATTTACAAACAATATATTTCTAATATACATTTAAAGTTGTGTGTCCATGCAGTCACCAAATCTTAAGTAGGTAAGTGTTCCTTCAGTTGAATATATTATTAATTCTGTGAAAATATTGGTAATAAGCAAATAGAAACTTCCAGGCTTGTGCCCAAATTTTCAAGTTGTTATCTCAATCTAGATTTTGGTAGTTGCAAATTTTTGTAAGAGATTGGTGATACTTTTATTTGAAATGTCAAATTAATGTTGTCTGTTGAAAATGTTCATTTTTGACAATTCAATACCAACATATCCAACTCAGAGCAAAATACTATTTTATTAACAGAAGTCTTTGCATCACCATTATTTCAAAATAACTGAGCATTAGTGTTTATTTTGCTGTTATTTATTTGTTTGTTTGTTTTAAGAACAGATCTATCATTGGCAGGAATGTTTTTTCTTGCACATCTTTCAAACTCACGGTAGTAATTCCACTTCAAATAATTTTTAAAATTCAAATTATTGGTTGTTAAAATTAATGGTGCATATTGACATAAAGGAATAATTTATAGAGACAATTTGAATCTTCTAAGGAAAAAATGCATGTCAAAATGTCCAATGATGTTAGTAGACTCCCACAATATTGTGTTACAAAATAGACAAAGTGAATGAATTTGCTTGGTAGAACAGTACATTTGAGTTGTTTTGGAGGAAACTAATTTTTTCTGAGTTGGACAATTGGATTATGTAGAGAAGATATGAACAAGAGTCAGCCATTAATTTTAATTACTACTTCTTTATGAATTTGCTTTTTCTTTAAGAATTACCAAGTATGTAGTCAAACAAGCAGTAGCAGTCAGAGGTTACAAGTTGGGCATGTTCTTTAGTATTCATTAAAGTATGCATTAAAGTATGATTGCTTTTCTAAAACTTTTATGCAATTGAAAATCACTTTTAAAAAATTTTAGTTATATAGTCATTCTGGAGTCATATAAATTTTAGTATAGCAAGGAAGACTGGACTATTCATCATTAACCTTAACTATAAATGTTGCATCAAGAAATAAGAAAGATATTTATTTCAAAAAATTCTAGAGATAAGTCGAATGAGAGCAAGCCAAAAAATTCATATTGCTATGATAAACCACTGTCATGGAAATCATCTGACCAGTGTACCAGAAAATGCCTGTAAGGGGCAATTCTCGATGCTCTTATTGGGAGAGTTATTGCAGGTGACATCTATTCCACACTCAAATGTCATAAAGACAATGGTGCAAAGGGAGAGTCAGCACCGGGTCAGCAGATCCTGAAAAGTAGATTTAGAAGATGTCAGCACAATGTAGTAGTAAAACTCATGTGCATGAATGATGGTGCCCTCAAGAAGCATATAAATAGATACACATTCAAGTAGAATCTTGAATGATCCCTGTGTGATTCCCTGAATGACCTGGGAAATACTAGCTTAATACAAACATATAACACATTGTGAAAAGAAAAACTTATTACAGGCTATGGCCATGTGAAATTTCATCCAAAAGCCAAATGCTTTAAATTCCAACAGACAGTAGAAATAATTATGCCTGCAGGCTATGGTGGGAAATGAGTTATCAAAATTTAAAAGAAAATATTGTATTTGTTTTTATTTTATTTATTTAATCTATGGTTATATAGCATTGATCCAATGACAGCCACTGTTTTAAGTGCTTTACAGATATGAACTCATTTAACACATATAGCAAACAGATATAATGCATGTGTTACTGGTGAAGAAACGGAAAAATTTTGGAATTTATTCAAAGTCTCATAACTAATCAGTGAAGGTGCTGGGTTTAAAAATGCAGAGTCTTGCTACACTCTGTAGAAGAGCATAATTATTATGAAATTAATAGTATCTGATGGTAAAACCAAAGTTAAAAAAGTGAGTAAAGATTTGTTCCAAAATAGTACTGAACTATTCTCCATGGAAAGAAGCAAGAACTGAGGAGGAATCTTTCGTGAGCTTGAATGTAATTTTTTAATAGCAGTTGCAAGAGTCTTGGAATATCATTTTGCTGCTCGGGCACATGACTTTGGTGCAAATAAAAAACAATAAGAATCGTCATACTGGAAGTCCCCATAATTTTTCCACATTAAAAATCAATATGTTAGTAGATTCTCATTTTAGGTTAACCAACTCATCTCGATTTCCTGAGGCTATTTCTGGCTGTAGCACTGAAAGTCTAGCATTTCTGAGAGGAAAGGGGCCAAGTCTCTGGTGATGGGATTACGGCAGGGAGCTGAAATGACATTCTGAAGGAACTCTTGCTCCACAGGGGTACTCGCCAATCTGAGCCTTAGGCATAAGACCTACAATCTGAACTTTTCCTGAGCAAAGAGCCTCTGCTAGGACTAGGGAAATCAGCAAAGATACGGGTTTGCTTTTGGAGGTGGAGTACAAAATTGTAGAATGAGGGCCAAAATCCTAATGAGAAGGAAGAGTAGAAAAGTCAGTCTGACAATCAGACTATCCTCCTTAACAAAATATTATATTATTATATATTATATTATTTTATATTATATCATATATTTTATATTATATATTATATTAATATATAATATATTAATATATTGTTAAGGAGGATAATCTGATTGTCAAACTTTATTGTGTGTATATATATATATATACATATATATTTATATAAAATTCTAGACTTGCATAGGGTTTGGTCTTAAAGAACCAGGCAGAAAGCCTCTGGAAGGCAGAACATAGTATTTGCAATCTCACCAAGCCAAGGAGGAAAGGCTTCGAGATCAAAGCCCTCTACCCCAGGGCCTGGAAGGGTATGCCTTAGGAGTAAACTCATCAGAGATAGACACAGCCCAACCAAACGTGAGAGACCCATGGAGAAATGTCTCCCATAACCATTTTTGAAATATAGCAGTAAATGCTGTGTGCTGTATCCACAGAGGGGTGGTTCAGCTTATGTTTGGGTCCAATAAAGACACAAGCAATTTGCAATTTAGTCAGAAAGATAAACATGTGATGAGAACTCTAAGAAAGTTAACCTATAAGTAAGGTATACTTCTTTTATTGTCTAGAGTTTAGATGGCTTCCTAATTTTCAACGGCCATGGATGTGGATTAATGCGAACTCACCAAGTTGAATCCTAGTGTAAAATGAAACACAGCATTGTTAGTCTTAGAACGACTTGTATTTGGAGGAGCTGTCTTTTATTTTTCTTCCTGTTGCAGAGAGCATTAATTTTCCTTCAGGGTAAGTCTCTGTGAGATTTATGTTTGAACTGAAAATTTTGCAGTGGGTGGAAGTGTTGAGTTCACATTGAAGTGATATCCATTATTCCCTAGATTTTGGACCATCATTCTGTGCTCACTTTCTTGCTAGTTTAAAACAAACAAAAAAAACTCATACTGGGCCTGTGGCCTAGTGGTTAAGTTGGGCATACTCCGCTTCCTTGGCCTGGGTTTGGTTCCCAGGCATAGACCTACACCACTTGTTGGCAGCCATGCTGTGGTGACAACCCACATACAAAATAGAGGAAGATTGACACAGATGTTAGCTCAGGGTGAATCTTCCTCCAGCAAAAGAGAGGAAGATTGGCAATAGATTTTAGCTCAGGGATAATCTTCCTCAGCAAAAAAAGAAAAAGAAAAAGAAAAAAAAACTAAAGTAAAATCCCTTCTTTTCATGGATATTAAGATAAGTTCATCATTGCAAATAGCATAACAACTCCCAAGTTACCTAAAGTTTCTATTATTTTAACGTGCTGCTTGCAGGATTCTTAAAAAATTGTTTTGCAGAACAGTGTTATCTTCTGATTAATTCAATTAAATAACTATTTATGAGCAAATTCATGTATCAGAAACTTTTTGAAAATGGTTTCCATTTCCAACAAAATCATTTATATAATGTTAATCATTGCTTTGTTGTAAATCCTTCTGCAAAAATAAAACATTGTTCCTTCATAATGTATGCTTTCATTTTTTCTCTCTCTGACTTTCTCTCTGTCATTTGGAATATGTCACCCCTTCAAGGCTATTGACACTCAGCTCCACAACTTCCTACAAAAATCAATGTCGTCGCTAAAACAAATGTTATGATGAGGTCCATTACTGCACTGTGAAAGGCAATCAGAGAATGACCAGATCCAACTGGTTTCGTAGAGAAAAATGGTTTGAAAACAAAAGTGAGACAAATTGTTTGTTCTCTCATGTTCCATGGTAAAACGAGCTCTTGCCTCAGTGCCCCTCACCTCAGGGCCCAGGAGTTGATCCTCTTTCAAATGGGAAGTCAGAACTTGAATGAAAGCATCTGACTGTGACACATATTAACTAGACAAATGTTTCAGGAGTGACTTTCTGTTCAGTTTTGTGACAATTTAAGCACCAGAAATCAATAGTTTAGTGTCTTCGACAATTGCTGTAATTTTTTTCTTTTTTCTTAGTGATTGTTTTTAAAGACAACAATTCATAACTAGAACAAGCGCTGCTTGAATTGTAGTCAGTGTCAACTAAGAAGAATATTTGCATCAAAACTCTATAAAACTGTAACTCATCACTGTAAGACTACTGATCTGCCAGCAGTCATCTTCTCTGGAATCTCAACTGTGTCTTTAGAAACATGTAGGATGCAATTATTATATAGTTGCCAGAAATATTTTGAAAACAAAACCACCCTGAAATAGAAATGATGCAATATTATTATATTAGCATAAATTCTTGAGAAAAGTTTCAAAATATACTTTTTTAATATTTGAAAGTTAGAGAGTATTAAATATTAGATCTTTTGCTTTTAAGATTTTTTTGACTTCCATGTTAAAATATAATATTCAAGTAAAAAATTAGATTTTTATCTTATGAATTTCTCATTTTAAAGTGCACATCATCAATTGGGAGAATATATGCTAAACTCAAAACAGTGCCAGGATGCAAATATTGTAAACTTTAAGCCCGTGAATTGTAGCATTTTGTAAACTATTCAGAATAATCACAGAAGATAAAATTGATATCTGTTAAATTGTCTTAAAATAATTTATAACATATAGTTATGAAATAAAGAGAACTATTAAATAACTATAAAATAAACTATGAAATAAAGAGATCTTGTTGCTATTTAATATTATCAAACTTACAAGTTATTATTCTGACCCACATTTATCTCCTACAATTGGTGCGTGTGGGAAGGTGACTTCTTTTATACTCATTGTAATTTATCTTTACAGATTATTTTCAGCCACCCATCCTAGAAGACTACTTTGACTTTCTTCTTATAAGACTGTACAACCAGTGATCTCTCGTTGTAGTTATCTATTGATTCCTAAGTTACCAC
Source organism: Equus caballus (assembly GCF_041296265.1). NCBI lineage: Eukaryota > Metazoa > Chordata > Mammalia > Perissodactyla > Equidae > Equus > Equus caballus. The sequence goes on from NW_027221927.1 coordinate 362,708, forward strand.
TTGTAATTCCTTGAGAGCTTTACTATTTTCAGCGTTATTTCTGTTATATATCTTGGGGTTTCACTATCTACAATGACAGCTCTTTCAATAACTGTCACCTCACTCTGTGACCACTTCTCTTCCAAATACTACTCAATCTTTTCTAAACTATTCACTCCTATGATCATTCATTAGTTCTTATCATTTCCCCAAAATTCACCACCTTCATCAACTCAGTTTCCAGCATTCAACTCTTTACTAATGCCTTCAAAATTACAAGTCATTCACAAACCATTGTATCCTGACTTCAAAAAACCTTTTACCTTACTGAGACTTTTATTCGTTGATCTTCTTAAGTTTCTTTAACTTTATTCATTGATCTTCTTAACATTGATCTTCTTAACTTTTTATTGTTTCTGCCTAATATGTTCATTTACTACTCTTTCTAGCGTAAATGCAACGGGAATTCATAAGGATAATCATTAAAATTACTTCTTTGTATTGCCTTTTTTATACTTTCAACTGAATTCTACTTTTATGCTCGGCAAACCCACAACACTATGAATTGGGGGGTGGGGAACAATTCAGCCTATAGTATCCATTATTGAAATCAGAGATTTTCCTTTTCAAACTTTCCAATTCACATTTATCAAAGATACAGGATTTCTTAAATATTTCAGTACTTTAAATGAGACTTTGTGGCAATTTAGAGTTAAGAAGTTATTTTACTTGTGAAAACAAAATGTAAACATAGTTTAAATGCTTAATTCTTTGAGTGTATGCAAACTTGTGTCAAACATGCTTACAAAGTGGGCAGTTGAGACTCTATACTAGAAACAATTCATAGGGTTATAATATAAACATAATATGAAATTAATATATTAATGATATCAGAAACAAGTGGAAGTCATGACTTTGAAAGAGTTATAGAAATGGAAAACATAAAAAATCTTATCCACTACATGATTTGTCGTAGGTAAAGAAAGAATTTTTCAAGTAAAAAACGGTATTCAAACACATAATAGTGTAGAGTTTTCTAGAATACATTAAAGTGTATTTACATTGAGGGAAGGAAATATCATGTTTTAGAAAACCTGAAAAATCTCCTGATAAAAACATGCAGAAATGCTAAATAAAATCAAATTAATATCATTTTTATTTGGTATAGAAGTAACACATAAGTGGGTTTTTCTCTTTATCCAGATTGATCACCTTTGCTTAATTGGGATTTATAATGCTTTATATTGAGTATAATTGCTGCCATAATTTGCTTTAAGCCAGTGTGATACTGGTAAATATTGAGCAAGTTGGCCAGATAACTAAAACAATTAGTATTTTATTTTCCTAGGACCATATTTCCAGACCCTATCCTTGCCCTAATTGCTTTCTCCCAAACATCTGGGGACACAATATTGAGATTGAGTAACTCTCCTGTAGACTCCCATTTCGGGGTCTCCTTTGTGGATCTTGTTTCCCATGTTCCACTGTGAGAGTTGTTTGCAAAGGCACGGCACTAGGTCCATTTCCTGAAGGACATTTAGCCTCTGAATCCACTCTGTGTGGATCTTATCTGCAGTAAGTAGACAAGTCAAAGCTACCTGAACCTAATGTTTTGTTGGACTAGAATTCCTTCACTCCTTGATCACTCTGTTGTTTTTTGTGTTTTGGTTTTTCTTGAGTACTCTCACCACCATCAATCAGACAGGTTTATATTACTGGTTATATATTTGTCTCTTCTGATTCAATCTCCCCTTTATTGGTTGCAGTGAGTAAATATTTACTTTTTCCTAATTTATTTACGAAACTAAATAGTTCAGAGAAGTAGGAATGAAGTTTGATTTTTGTCAGCTTAAGCTTAGAGAAAATGATAGGATTCAAATTTACCCCTTCATATACTGTTCAAAATTAGTCTGATCCACTCTTCCTGTTGCACACACTTTCAACAATAAAGAAATTTTATAATCAAGTAATCTCGAAACAGCATGCTCTATGTGACTCTCATTCTCTAAGAAGATCAGTTTATTCAAAAAATCTAGTGTAATATAAATATCTTCTATCATTTCTCCTCTCTCTTCCTTCTCTGGGAATTATCTTAGAAATCCTTTAATAAACTGTATTAAATGGTCAGTGAAGCCATACGATTCTGCTCCATGGCCAGAGTAGTAATATGATATACTGGTTAAGAAAACAGATTATGAATCAAAGTATTCTGAGTACTTATCATGAGTCTATTCTCTATTTTTATGTAAACTGGGGAAAAATTAATTAATATTTCTGTACTTCAGTTTTCAGAAATAATATAAACTTCACACAAAACAAATCTAAAGTTTGCTTATTTTTCTTTAGTTACATTTTGATTTTACATACGAATGGACCAAATTTAAAGTGTAGATACTAGATATTGGAATACTTATGAAAACATTCCTTATTTAAATTTTAAAGATTGATGTAAAAATTTAACATGTTGTAGCTACCTCTGACTCTTCCATCTGAAGAAAAGAGGATTTGTATATGTTAGAATGAAGTAAGCCACAATTAACAGAAAACACTGAGTCCCATACACTTAAATAATAATTAGACTTGTTATATCATATCGGCTCCACTCCAGAGACCTGACTGATGGGTAATTGAATAGGTTAATGATATCACGTCCTTTGCATCTCTCTGCGCTGGCTGGCATCCTGCGTCTAAGTGTTACCTTCAAATGACTCTCATTATAGGAATAATACAGTTGTGATAATTCTATATAACAGTAACAAATGAAAAACCCACACCAATGCACAAATCAATTACCGGCGAGACAATGGAATCTCCAAAATGTAAGATTACTCACTTCGAGTGGAATGGATACTGAGGTGTCAACAAAGTGAACTAAGGAATTGTTTATGATCGTGAAAATATAGATTGTGGTGTCTGGTCTGCATACCACCCCCTCTCCCCGCCAAAAAGAACAACAACCAAAAAATCCCTGCGTGATTGATAGCATTTTCTTTTCAAATTTCTTTTTGAATATTATTTAGAAGTTTATTATAAACATATTTAAACTCAGAGAATTAAAATTTTAGTGCCATAAGAGACTTCACAAATAAAAATTCTGACTACTTCATATTGTGAACAGGTTGATTGTCTTATGCAATTGGTCTAAACAATGATCAATTTGATACAGTAACTAAAGCCCTAGGGTAAGGGTAAACTCTAGATGTATCAAAAAAAAAAAAAACCTTAAAAACAAACCTCAAAGAAGAGACTAAATTAACTACCTGACTGTAAAAACACAACAAACAAACAACAAACAAATCCCCACCATTCCTTTAAAAAAAGATCACAAAATTCAGAATTTCTATTTGCTCACTAAGTCCAGAGTACAAAATCACCAATTACTGGACCTAGTAAGAAGTAGGAAAACGTGACCCATAATTAGAAAATAAAATTGTTAAAAAAACAACTCCAAGAAGACTAGTTATTGGGTGTAGCAGGAAAGGCCATTGAAGTGACTATTACAAATAGGCTCAAGAACTTAAAAGAAACTATGGTTATTATAATGAAGGAACATACAAGGAATTTTAGGAAATTAAACTATAAAAATAAGCAGATAAAATTTTAGAACTGAAAAGTACAATACTTGGAATTAAAACTACAATAGATGGAATTGACATTAGATTTGAAACGGCAGAGGAAAATACTCAGATCAGTCAACAGGAATTATCCAATCTAAATATCAGAGAGATGAAAAATTGAAAAAAAAAAAGGAAGAAACAGGGCCTCAGTGATCAGCTGGATATTATCAAGTAATCAAATCTGCATAAAATTGAATCCTAAGAAATAGAGGCGAGCGGGAAAAAACTGCAAAAATATATTGGGGGAAATAATGACTATGAGATTTACATATTTGATAAAAAATATAAACTAATATATCCAAGAATCTCAGCAAATAGCAAACAAGATAAATAAAAAAAAAAATGCATCCTAGGCACATAATAATCAAATCTTTGAAAACCAACAATAGGAAGAAAAGCTGAAAGAATCAAGAGAAAAATGACATACTACACACAAGGCAAGAATGATATGAATAAATCTGACTTTTCATCAAAGACAATAAAAGTCATAAAAATATAACAATATACTTACATTTCTGAAAAGAATGTTAACCCGGAAATCTATATCCAGAAACAATATCCTTTAGAAATGAAGATTAAATAAAATAAATAATCAAGAAAACTAGAATATAGTTTATTGCTAGTAGACCTGCACAGAGGGGATGTGAAGGACATCTCTGAGTCCACAAACCATTGACACCAAACGGAGATCAAAAACTACAAGAACGACTGAAAGGCTGTAGTACTAGCAAATATTGCAGTAAATATAAAATACTATCTTATTACCTATTGACTTTCTTTAAAAACATATGGCTATGTAAAGCAATACTGTGTTATTGGATTTAGAATATATGTACTTGTAATATTTATGAAAACAGTGGCAGCCATGAGAGCGAGTGGTAAATAGCCGTAGACAGTCACTAGGCTGTCATTTTACGATGAATACAATGATACAATAAATGATATGATACAATTTTATGATACATAAAATGATACACTATTAACTCAATGTAGGTTTTAATAAGTTAAAAATTCATGTTCAAATCCCTAGAGAAAATAAAATTTAATTTAATGCAAAAAAGGATAGCTTAAAAACTAATAAAAGAGTTAAATTGGAATTATGCTACATTTCTACTTCTGGACAGTAAAGTGGAGTTCTGACATGTCACTGATAGTCCCACGCTGGCTGAGCTCTTCTATTTAAAATCACTGGTCAGTGTGGTAGATGACAGGAAATGTGCTGAATCACAGAGGTGACACACATGTCATTGATCAAAGTCATTTAAACATGTCCAGCTACAGCTAGCCAGGGAAAGGCAACTGTACTAAGTGCCTTGTTCCTATTTGAAAGATACAAAAAATAAATTCTAATCCTCTGTTAAAAATTTTACGAGTTGCGGTAAACAGAATAATTGACCCCCAAATATATTAGATCTGAATACCTGTAATGTATAAATAATTTTATAAGGAAAAACATTTTTGCAGATGTGATTAAATGAAGGTATCGAGACAGAGAGATTACCTGGATTTTCTGGGTAGGCCCTAAATGCAATCATAAGGAGAAGGAGAGAAAACATTCCACAGAAGAAGAGAAGGCATTGCCATGAGGGAGGCAGAGATTGGAATGATGTGGGCACATTCCAGGATTGCAGGCAGCACCCAGATGCTGGAAGAGGCAAGGGACGGATTTTCTCTCACAGCCTTCTGAGGGAGCATGGACCACCTTGATTTCAAGCCCATAAAAATGGTTTTGGACATTTGGCCTCTAGAACTGTGAAAGAATAAATTTCTTTCTTCTTTTTTTTGAAGATTGGCACCTGAGCTCACATCTGTTGCCAATCTTTTTTCTTTCTTCTCCCCAAAGCCCCCCAGTCCATGGTTGTATATTCTAGTTGTATGGCTTTCTAGTTCTACTTGGGATGCCACCTCAACATGGGTTGATGAGTGGTGGTAGGTCCTCGCCTAGGACCCGAATCCGCACAACCCTGGGCCGCTGAAGCTGGAGCAAACAATCTTAACCAGCGGGCTACAGGGCCAGCCCCAAAGTCCTGTTGTTTTAAGTCACTGTTTGTAATCATTTCTTACAGAAGCCATAGGAAACTAATTTACCAAGTTTTCCTAAAATATCTTGCTACTTAATTTTCTCTACAACTTTACCAAAACACCGCATGTTGCATTTAATTACGTTTTGAAATATTAAGTGTATTCCTTTTAATTTGCATTTTATAACATTTTAAGATGATGCTTTGTGATAGTTTCCCCCTAATGTAGCTTTTTCTTTCATTGGTTGTATTCCACAGAGAGACTCAATTCGAGTAAATTTGATTTCTACATTCAAATCACTCTGATGAAATAAGTCAAGATATAAAATGAACATATAATTTATTTGCAGCCAGCATGTAAATTAACATTTTTCAGGAAAAAATCCTGCTTCTACTTTAGCATTTTCTGATAAATCATGACATCTACAAAATAATTTATTTATGAGCATATTTTATTGATTAAGCCAATAACTAAAGAACTCCCCTGAAGGTATTTACTAGAACAATCAATGACAGAAATCAGTGACAGAAAATGACATTGTTATAATTTTAGGAGTTAAGCGCCTATGTTTATTTTTAAGAAGTGCATTCTGATTCTATATTTCTTTAACAAAGGAATCTATTACACGATTTACATATGATGAAATGTTAGCGAAATATTGTGAGGTTAATGTAAAATTCACACAGAGATTCAGGGTAGCAGTTACCCAAAGTCAAACACGTATCTTCACTTCTTGGGAAGCATCTGACTTTAAACTTTTTAGGTCAAATATAAATGCTCAAAATGTGTGGAAAATATAAATCTGTGTCTCAATCAGGATCAAAAAATAAAAAAACTGTGAATCACCAACAAGTTCAGGAATTAATTAATAGGAAATTAATACAAAGAGTATCTTCTGATCCAGAACAGAGGTCTAAGAATCTAATCATACTCAGTGATGGGCTTTTGGGGGCTATGGGTTAAACAAAACTGGAGAGAATTAGGGGGAGGTGAGGATAATAAGCAACCCACCCTAGAAACCAGAGTGAACTTAGACAATGCTATTGCCACGACTGAAAGCCCAGCTTCTGATTTTTTCAAGCCCTAAGACTGGTTTAGGGATACCATCAAAATTTGCTAATGATCCTAGATTCCTATCAGAAAGAAAGGCAAATCTCTTAAAGAGAAGATAATACCATCTTTAGCTTTATTTTTTTTCTCTAATTCTTCGTACACAATTCTCAGCACTCAATCAAATATAACCAGGCACCCAAGATGACAAGATGACATAAAAGAAAACTGTAAGAGACAGCAAACCACACAAACAAGTCCACAGGGATAGTATGTATAGGAGGAGTCAAGTTAAAATAACTCTGTTTATTAAAATAGAGATACACAAAACGTAAGACTGATAAATTCAGAAGAAATCAGAAATCAGTTAAAAAGAACTGAATACTGTAACATGTTTTTCCTGTTGAATTTTCTTGTCCACTTTGTTGAAAATCAACTGATTATATATTTATTGGTTTATTTTTGTACTCTCTAATCTGTTCTATAATCTCCATGATTCTCTTTATTCCAATATTGCAGTTATGATCTCATTAGGTTCATAGTTAATCTTGAGAACATGTTGTGAAAGTGCTCCAATATTTTTCTTCTTATTTTGAATTCTTTATGCTATTCTAGTTCCTCCGCATACCCTAGTAATTTTACATCCAGCGTGTCCATGTCTACAAAAAAGCCTACCAGAATTTTGATTGGGATTACATCGACTGCACAGAAAAGTTGGGGGGTAAATGACACCATTAATATAAATTCTTCCAATCGCAAGCGTGGTTTCCTCTTGTTTAATTAAGTATTGTGCCTCTTTTGTTAAATCTATCCCCAGAGATATCATAGTTTTGAGGCCATTCTAAAATTTGTCTTTAAAATTTTATGTTTCAATTGGTTATTGTTGGTATATAAAAATGCCATTTATTTTTGTGCCCTCTGTTTTTTATGCAACCCTTCTAAATGTACCTTCATCTGGAAGTTTTTAATAGTTTCCTTTGGATTTTCTACATCATATTTATATGCTTGAGGATTAAAAACAAATTCTATTCGTCATTTCCAATTTGAATTTTTGGGGGAAGAATTTAAGTTTACCTTAGTCCTAATATGACCTTGTTAGTAACATTGCAAGATAAAAGCAACCATGATATAATTGTGTTTAATAATAATTTCCCTCCAAAATTCTATAAGAAGTCTTTTTGAAACATGAGTTTGCTTCCTTTACTCTAAATGAAAAGCTTGTCATAAAATTATAGTAGATTATCCTTGATATATTAAAGTAACAATATTATAATGAAATATGCATAACTAATTAAATAAACACATATTAGAAGTGCAAACTGGAAATCTTTCTTATTCTTCTTTTGTCTGTTTTGATGAAGTCTACAGCAAAATAAAAATATGTCACCACTGCCCTAAATATAGGAGTATTAGTTACCACACTGGAAGCCCCTATATCAAGAACATTTTCTTTGCCTATTATATATCAAAGTCCAATAGCTGTTTCTTGTTTATTTATTTACAAATTTGATGTTCATATCTGACGTTTAAATTTGTAAGCAAATATCTGTAAAACTTCCTTTTCATTGTTTTCTTTAAAAAATTCCCCTTAGGAAACAAAGGAAAAGAGATATTTGACATAGATAACACCCAGTGAGTAAATGACCAGGCAGCAGATATGGTGTCTCTGGAATAGAGTTTATCTCCTATTGATCAGTGCACTTGCCTCTGGGTCAGCACACAGGAATATACAGGGTTGTATTTTCACCTAAGGGGTCGTTTGCCTGGCCTTTCTACTGTGGTATTTTTAAATAACATATGAGGGAAAACACTCTCTCAAAGCCTAGTGTGATGGAAGATTGAGATACAGCAGTAAGATCATTTTGAAGAATCTTGGCCTCTTGCCCTGTATTGCTACCTTACTCCAATGAGGAAGCGCAAGCTACTTACCCACAATTGTCTGAAGCCAAGAGTCCAAGACTTGAAGCTAGTGCCACATGACGTGGTAGAAAATGGGCCTCACTTGAGTATCTGTGGCTGAGGAAACACTAGCCCTTCCCAAGCTGTAACCAGGGCTGTTTGATCCGAGCTTTCTGATACTAACTCTATGGTTTGGGAAACCAGTGGCCTTTGGGACTGATTAGCTGCCTCAGCATTCTATGAGGATGGATGCACTTAAATTTCCATAGACTCTAACTGGAGCTCTGAAGAGGACAGCTCCCTCTCTGGAAGGCTAGTCTACAGGAGAGCAGTCACATTAGCCTGTACTTCTTGTTAGATTTAATCCAGGTAACAGAAAGCAATTTCTGTCTTGATAATTCTTCATTATGCATTTCTAGGGATGCAAAATGAATATATACAGTCATATTATACAGCGTTTATACTACTAGAGAAGCTAGACAATTTACATTGATTGTCCATGTTTTTTTACAAATTTCCGTAGGATTTTCTACCCAAATCCAAAATACCAATACTTTTAATATCGCTTGTCACTTTTCACAGAATGTCAGGCAAGATCCACAAAAGTTTTAGTCAGCAGAAATAGCAATAATGGTACCTTCGATGATGCTATGAGTTATAACATGCGACACTAGTCAAAATCCTGAAAAGAGTATGACATTGAAATTAATTTTTTTTTTACTAAAGTCTGATCCCTTTTTCATCACGGCAATTCTTCCTAATGGCTGCATTTGCATTAGGCTGCAAATCCCTAGCATTGCTGTTGCAAGTGACAAATAAAAATGGCAAGCAATAGGATATATTGGAGTATATGAGGAAGCCATTTGGTATAAACCTAATTCGGCCTGACCTTGTCTTTCCAAAAGGGCCTGACCGAGGCCATTGAGCATACATTGTATATCTGCTTTAGAGATTCCCTATGGCAAGAGCAAAGGCCCTTGAGATAAAGGTGCAACTTCTCTCCCCCTCCCAACCTTGGCATCTCCTTAAGGATTAAGTATCTTTCCTTAGGCTAGAAACTGATTGCTGCGCGCACCTGTGACCACCCAGCTTGAGACAATAGACTTGCCTCCTGCTACGCCCACCGAGATAGCAGACCCACTAACTGCTGTGTTCATCAAGCGCTGTGCTGACAGGGCAATCTTGTGACTATTGTGGGAGGGACATTTCAATCGTATGTGAAACATACTCTTTGAGGGTATATAACCACCCTATGTACCCTCACTTCTTTGGAGTGCTCTGTTTCTTTGTGGAAAGACTCTCCCGGGTTATAATCCTAAGATTTAAGGTCAGAATAAACTCACCCAAATTTTCATTTATAGACTGGTTATGGATTATTTTCGTCAACACAAGAATTTCTAACTTGTTTCTTTATTTCTTGAGTTTATCTTTTTTGTTCATTATTTAATAACCAAAACCCAAGATTTTTAATTTTTTGCCCTGGTCGTCTCTTGTCTTCAGGGTGACCCATGGATGCTAGCCTCCATATTTCTAGGGCTTGTCATTACTTCTACTTCTCTCTTTCTTGGAAACATAGGAGATGTATTTCCCAGTACCCTGTGATAGTGGGGCCTGGACACTAGGTATATGTCACTTTGGGGATCAAGTATTGAAAGGCATTGCGGGATTCCTCATGCTTTCCTCCACAGCAGAAGGAAATGCTGAAGGCCTGTGTCGACCTTTTAGAATTATTAGCAGGGGAATCCTCTGTCACCCTTGCCTCAGGTTCCGAGGGAACTGGAATGCAGCCCACTTGCTGACTCATGTGACAAAACAAGAAATTGCTTTGCTGTTTTAAAAAATACTCCTACTTTTTATGGTGCAGGGGAGGTGTTTTTTTGCTACTTTTCCTCTACAACATCATAACCTGGTAAATACAAAATTGCATTCCAACTTTAATTTTCCAAGCCCGTTCCACCAAGAACTGGCTATCAGGTATACAGTAAATTTCTCTGTTTTTATCGAGTTACTTTGCCTCCATCCTTCCCTGGGCCAATTACTCAGCTTCCTTCTTTCTCTGATATCCATATTTTTTAAATTTTTTTTTTAAGATTTTATTAATTCTTTTTCTCTCCAAAGCCCCTGGGTACATAGCTGTATATTTTTAGTTGTGGGTCCTTCTAGTTGTGGCATTGATATCCATATTTTCATTGCTGGTTTCCTCAAGCTTGTGCTCAACCTTGCCAATAACTCAGTCTCCACTGTAATCCAGGTAACTTCGTTTCAGTCAAAAGCAAAGAATGAAAATCACAACTCTAGTACTTTTCCACTTTCAAATCTTTAGCAGCTGAAATATAAGAGTAAGAAAATCTCAGTCAGTTCCACTTGAAATATAAGCAGCTCAAGGAAGCTTGTACCACCGGAAAATGTCCTCCCGCTAGTGAATATTCTGAATCAGTAGAATGCTTTTAAACTCAGCATGGAATACATATATCTGATTTGTAGAGTTTCACTTTCTGTCAGAGAAAGAAAGGTTACATTCCCAGTGTGTTTTGAAGAATGCTTTGGTTTTGGAGAAAAACCCCTGCAGCATTTTGACTAGGAAGTACCCTCTCAAGAAAGATTTCCCATCATGCCTCACTTTTAGTTAGTAAGTGCAGAGAGAATTCCTGAGGTTTTGTCTTTATGATGTAAAAACAAACGAACAAAGACTCACAACCAACTGATTCTTTAAAAAATAGTACCACATTGTTTGGATAATTGTATCAAGAAATTCTCTGAATTGTTTGAAAGTGGCAGCTTTCTTAAACACCAAATAAGGAAAGTAAGTCCATAAACAAATCATGTAGCTCGTACCCCCTCCCAAGCAAAGACCCTCAAAATAATAAGTTTTGATCAAGGAGTAGCTGGGATCTTTCTTAATGGGGTAAGAAATTTCAATGATAAATTGAGAGATTGACTATATTTGTAAAAGTTTTGAATTCTGACAGGATTTATAATTAGGAAATTAGGAAAAACTACTCTTGCAAATTAAGAGCAAAAAGAAGGGTGGCAGTTTTGGCTTTAGAAAGCAGAAAGAGAGAGAAATTGAACAATAAACACATAATAAACTGATATTATGTATTTTGGTATGTAAGTCTATTATATTATGGGTGAGGACATTTAAGGAGCCTCAGAATATATAATTTTATATATTATTTATCTGTAAATCAGATATATTATTTTTTGTCCACTGAATGCAATTAAATCAATCTTATGTTTCACTTGGGGTGTTTTAATAAGTTGGTAAAAATGTTTTCTATAGTTTTATAGTCACAGTTTCCTGTAAAATAGTGCTTTAATAGGAAAAATTTGTATTATAAGGGCAACAGTGCTTACTATTTATTTTTCTATGCTATTACAAAAAGAAAGCTATGTTAGACTTAAGATCCCGGGTTTGAAACCTTTTAATATGATTAACAATATACACATACATACATATATGTGTATACATGTATATGTAGGTGTATACATAGAGAGACAGACAGACAGACAGAGGGGGAGGGATTTGTTCAAGAAGTTCAAATGTTTGAATGAAATTTTCTGCTTTCACCCAGAGAAGCAATATTGCCTAAACTATTAAATTGACAATTTTATCTCTAAGTTTTCTTCTCCATATCCCTTAATTAATGACCACCTACACCATCATAGTTAAATCTATCATTACTGATTTATGATTTTCTTCACCAGAACTAAACTGCATGTTCATTGAACACAAATTGTTGGTGTAAGTTTTTCCGGCTATTTATGCTGGATAATATGATGAATATGAGTCAATCAAAGTAAAGCCAAATTTCCATTTGTAGAGTACATTACAGTTACTTTCTGAAAATCAAGTCCATCCTCTGAAATTGTGGAAGAGCTGTGTTATTTGGATCGGCTTAACCTTGTTTCCAATAGAATGATGTGTCTGGATTTGTCAGTGCTAGCTGGAAGCTAGGCAAGTCTAACACCCTTTGCCATAGGGACCGACTTAGGCTATTGCATCAGTCCAGCCTGGGACAAGCACTAGAGCTCATCTCTCCACGGTAGGGATTGGTTCAGGGATGACAGGTGAGTTGGATGGTGTGATAAGAAGGAAGCCCATTTTGTTGGAAGAGACTTTCACTCTACTCACTAAATATTAACGGTCAACTATAAATTTGAAGTTGTCAAATTTAACAGGTAAAAATACAGACTGCCCTGTTAACTTTAATATCAGATAAAAAATAAAGTTTTCTATTTGTATGTCCCAGATTTTGCATGGGACATACTTATAATAAAAAAAAAGTGTTGTTCATCTCAAGTACAAACTTAACAGGGCATCTTGTATTTTATCTGACAGCCCTACGTAAGTGACTAGCTCCCTTTGGATATGAGAGAAATTAACTTGATAACAAAGCCTTCATGAAAGAGGATATGGCCAAAATAACTTAAAGGCCACATAGTCAGAAATGTGGTTTTACTATTCTAGAATTCTGCAATATGTCTACAGTTTTCATTTGCACACACTACTAAATTTCTATCTTTTTGTTAAAATTTTTTTATTTGATCTTATTGATTTGTGCCACTAAGAAAACACAGTGAGTGAAGAGATATAGAAATCTCTGAGCAGAGAGAATTCCAAGCAGAGGGAATAGCAGAAGTTAAAAAACCTGTAACATGAGTAGATTTGTCAGGTTGAAGAAGAGCAATCAGTTCACTGCAGCTGGAATACAATGAAAAGGAGGAGAGTGGTGAGAAATGAGGTTAAAGTGGTAGCCAAGATCTAGAAGGGTTGAGATTTGTGGGTCTCAAGATTTCAGGATCATATTCTCAGCATGGTGCATTAAGGTGAATGTGTTGAGAAGGGAGTGGTATGATTTGATTTGAATTTTTAAAAATATCATTCCAATAGTTGTACAGAAATTCTATAGATGAGCAGATTTAAATTTTTTTGCGATAATTTCAGTGAGTGAAGTTAACAGTGTGCACTGGGGTGACAGTGGTAGAGATAGAATTGTGCAGAAATACTCTGTTTATTGGATATAAAACCAAGAAGAGATGACTGCCTGGCCTGGAATCTCAGATCCATCACTTACCACTTTTGTGACACAAATCTAATTATTTAATACAGATTTTCTCAACCACAGCACTACTGACATTATCCTCTGGGTAATTCTTTGTTGAGGGGATGCTGTCTTGGGCATCATAAATGTCTAGCATCATCCCTCTCTGGCCTGTACTCACTAGATACTAGTAGTGTGTCCTCAGTTGGGAAAACCATAAATGTTTTCATACGTTGCCAAATATCCTCAGGGGGATGAAATTGCCCTCAGTTGAGAACCACTGAGTTGTTTTAACACTTTTTCTTCACTTTTTTCATCTGTAATATGAGGATAATGATAATCAGTTGTATAAAAAGATGAACTACATTAGTCCTTAAAAATTTTGTCTTAATGAAATGTTATGACAAATGCATTAAATCTCTTAAAATTAAAGGATTATTAAACCAAATAATTAATTATACCCATTTTATGCCGACACCAAGAAATAGATGAAGCGGAGAGAGATGGTAGAAAGGGATCTCCCTGTTATCACCACACCAGAAAGAAAGAATCTTAAAATTATCTTAAGTAAAATGGACAGTCATGTGGTACTACTTGAAATAGTGTGTGCAGAATTTGCCACCAGGGTCCTCTTTTGATAAAGATTTGAACTCATAGAAGGGATATATTCATTATATACTTAAATGGCAATGTTAAAAACAGTAATTTTTTGTTTCAAATGTTAGAAAATTAAAACTTCTGTTGTAGGTGCGACCTGAATTCTTCTGATCGCCAGCAATTGTGAGACTTTCCTGGGATCGTATGTACATGCAAACTAATCCAAAATTGATACTTAGAATAGAAGTGAATTTGGGAGTGATTGAAATTAATGTATCCATTGAAAAGTCAATGTACAGTGTTGGTGATAACTTTGAATGAAGAGGAAGATTTTATTACATTATTTTCATCTCCAAAACATCAGTGTTCTAACCTGATGGACTCTATCAAAAACAGGAGCTATAGTGACAGAATTCTCTAACATGGTGGCAGCTTCCCAGATATTACCACGTGAGGTAATAATTTGTGTAACAACACTTGAAGCTATCAGTGTAGGCCTTTGCTTTCTGAAGCTTGTCAAACCACATGTTATCTGTGTGTTTGCATTTGTGAACAAATCTAAATTTTGTAAAATTTGTACACATTTTCAGAAAATTTTATTTTTAATAGATTCATAGAGAACTTATAGAAATAAATTTTATTACCTTCAGCTTTTTCTCAGTGAAATACAAGACATTTTTATTCAACATATATTTTCATTCTGCTACTTTGTTTAAAATTACACACTATGATTTTAATATCAGTTATTTCATTCTTTATGTAATCCATTTGTAATAATTTGTATATAAAACAATTTTTTGAAATTCTTCAGGAATAATTACTGAAGTTCTTAAAAATTCTCAGTTTAAGAATAATTCATATAATTTATTAAATAATAGAAAATTCTCCTAAGATTTTTTATATGGTCTTTCAGTTTTAAATTGAACACTTTCACTTTCAATCTATGATGGTATTTTAGAAGCAGAGATATCAGTATTGATTGATTTTTTTTTAAGATAAAGAGAGAGAGAGAGAGAAATAAAGATGGCTGTGCGATTATGCATAGGTTTGTGCACACACATACATTTCCTAACTCTACCCACTAGGAAGCCTGTAAGCAGCGACACCCAGTGGCAGAGAGAACAATTAACACCTAGATCTTGGTTTCTCAACATCATTGTCCAATAAAAGAAAATAGAGCTTCTTGGAGAAGTGGTGTACCAATGGTCCAATTGAAAACAACTTAAGCAGCAAAGTAATGATAGCTTTGGACTATAACCCATAAAAAGAAATAAATATTTATTAGTCTAAAATAATGTAAGTAAATAATTGAATAAATAAATTAATGGTGGGGGAAAGGACAGCTCTTCCTTACAGAAGAATCTCATTTCATCAATAGAGAAAGAAGGAAAGAAAATCACCATTAAACTTCACGATAATAATTGTTTAGGCAAGATTCACCAACAGATGTTTAAATTAGTGAGTGAAAGCTTGAGGAGAGACACATTAATATAGAATGTAAAGAAAATTTTAATAAGTAAAATATTCCACTCAGCATTCTCTCATAAAATAATGGAAAAATCTCAGGGTTTTCTATATTTTACTCATTTTTGTTAAAACTAGCTTAATTTTAGATATTGATATACCTCAGAATACTTTAAGAAATAGGAGTGTTATAAACTGAGAACAATTAGAGAAGTCTCGTGCTTGAAAATCAATTTGTCAAATTATTTTAACCATTCTAATGACATGAAGACAGCTTACTGATCTTGTTTAATGAAATCATTCACGTGTGTATGTGAAAAATATACAAATATAAATGTAAATTTATACATATATGTGTATGCATGTACTTATTCCCTAGGGCTGCTGATAATAAGCTGAATGAAATTAAAATTAATGTAATTTTTGAATGCTTGCTAATAATTTATTACCCACATTAGCTACTTTTGTCATTGGTTTTTGCTTAACCTCCAAGAACTAAATCACATGCCTATCCCTAATGGCAAAGGAATATAGGAAGTTGAAATTTTTATTTTATTTTGCTTTACACACAAAAAGTGTATTTTAAGTTGCAAACTAACAGTCTGCTATTATAACTTAAAATTAAGCGACAAATAAAATAAACTTGTTTTATCTATTAATTTAATAACTTTATTAAAGAGATTTCCCAAGTTATAGCAAAAGTATCAACATAAGTATTTAAATTTATATTTGTATAGTATTTTCAACTACTATTTAAGTTCTTCTTTTTATCTTTAGGTAACTAACAATTTTCTTCCGTTAGATCTGTGTCAGATAGCTAAAAACAGAAATTTACTTTCAAAATAAAGCAAAGAAATTAACTAATTAAATATTATCTGAAAATTTAAATTTAAAATAATGAAAGTTGAGTGAAATTTAGCACTAAATTCTCACAAGATATGAAATATCGCAAACATGGTAGAACTCCTAGGATATTGATATTCAAAAAATAGTATTGCCATTCTATACTGAATTTTAAACCAGCATTCCTTTGTTCTTAATTGACAGAAGTTTTTCCTCTACTGACAAAATACACAACCAGGAATCTCTAACGAGTTCTGTACACACTAGGCGATAATTTTTCACCAAAATTATTGTATGCAAAATATGATTGAAATCATGTATATTCACTACCTACCAAAAAGTAATTCGCTTGTTCTCTTGAAAGTTCTTTTCATATTGCTATTAATTATATCTCTTCTATGAAACACAAAAATACTGGAGGAAAGAATGTAGAATATTTTACCTATTGGTTTAATAAAATATATTAATGTATCATGCGACATAAATATACAGCTTAAAAGCACGTAAGAATTTATAATGAGAAGTCTTCACCAATCATTTTGCTTCTTATTTAGTATAATAATTCAATATCATAATATCATCTATGCAAGTATATTGATTTTTCTTAGAACACATACCCTAGGATTGTGAGCAGTTAGAAATTCTGTTTCTTATGTAGATTTCTGAGAAATAATAAAATTATATTCTTCCAGAAATGTTCTCATCTAACATAATTTATAGTTAAAAGAGATATTAAAGAATATCCATTTGTGTTATGTCCATCCAAGCTCACAACTGTCTGAGAATAGTATCTGAGGATTGGGATGACAGTTAGTGAACAAGATCTCATTTCTTTTCTCGAATCTCCTGGAGGCTGCAGCACTCCATCTAGCCACATCTCAGGAAGAACAGTTGCACCTAGGACAAAGGAGCTCATCTATGTAGCAAGAAAAGCGAGCTACTTATAGAGGCCATGGGAAATTTAGAAGATAAGGAGATAAATGAGCAAGAGGTAAGAAAAAGTGCTCTGGATTTTGGATAAGTTGAGTCCCCAATGTGTGGTTTCTGAGAGCATTTTGATGCTTATCCATAAACAGGAATATAGATTGTAGTAGTGAGACTACATAAAAATGCAAAGAAGGAAAAGAGGTGGGAGGAAGATAAAAGAGGCTTTAAAAACAAGGTGGAAAAGGAAAGAAAAAAGGATTTTTTGTGCATCAATTTTGACTGCAGCTCTTGGATGAAAGTGCCAACTGTGGGATGGGGGCCATAGAGGAGATGTCGAAGGAGAGAGAGACAGAGAGAGAGAAAGAAAGAATTGATTGGGGATCCCTTATTATTAAATCAGAGTATTTGAATTTATACTTACTATTTTTCTTTCATGCTTTCAACTTCGAGGTAAGTGAGAGAGCACGGAGCTGCCTGTGAGTGTGTGGGGCAGAGAATTTGCCCTTTGTTTCTCTTTAATTTTCCTGTCAAATAATTGTTTAATTTTTCCAAGAAATGCAAACATGTAGTAGGAAAAACATCCTAAAAGGTTGGTAGAAAAAAAAAGAATCCTGCAATGCTAATCTGCTCCTTACCTCACAAGGCAATAAGTTTATACTACATCAGCTATATTTTCTGATATGTAACATTTTTCAAAACTTGATTTCAAAATTTAAAAAATACAATTTTATTTTAAGAATTAAAAAATGTAGAAGGATTAAGGGACGATGTAACAGTCTTCACAGTTTCTCCATTGTTTGTTAATTTTACGTCCAATCACTATCTCTGTGGTAAATATTAACACACTAAAATTTAATCTGCTATAATCTTTTTCATGCTCATCCCAACAGATATGCACACAGATGTAGTTGTATTTGATTGAAACTGTGTATGTGTGTGTGTGTGTGTGTGTGTGTGTATTTATGGATATAAAATCATTGTATAAACATTTCTTTGTGACTTGCTGGTCTTTATTTATTTATTCCTTAAATTAACAGAGTTGATTTTTTAGAGCAGTGCTAGGCTTACAGAAAAATTAAGGAGAGAGTAGAGTTCCCATATTCCTCCTCTCCCACAAGCAGTCTTCCCTGTAATTAACATCCTGTGCTAGTGTAGTATATTTGTTACAATTAATCAGTTAATGTTGACACATTATTATTATTTAAAGTCTATAGCTTACATTAGAGTTCACTCTTTGTACCGTACATTCTATGGGTTTTGACAAATGTATAATGACATGTGTTCATCATTATAATAGCATGCAGATTACTTTCACTACCTCAAAAATCCTTTGTCCTACCTATTCACCTGTCTCCCTGTTTCCTAACCCTTGGCACCCCAACCACTGGTCTTGTTGTTGCAGCCATAGTTTTACCTTCCCTGGAACGTCACATGGTTGGAATCATACAGTATGTAGCCTTTTAGATGGGATTATGTCACTTAGCAATATGCATTTAAGGTTGCACCATGTCATTTCATGGCTCAATAACTCATTTCTTTTTATCAATGAATAATATCCCATTTTATGAATAATATCCCATTTTATGGATGTACCACTATTGGTTTATCCACACACCTATTGAAGGACAACTTAGTTGCTTTCAAGTTTTGGCAATTATGAATAAAGCTATTGTAAACACCTGTGTGCAAGTTTTTATGTGGACATAAATTTGGTAAAACTCATTTGACTAAACACCAAGAAGAGTGATCGCAAGTTCCTGTGATAAGAGTATGTTTAGTTTTTTAAGTAACTACCAAATTGCCTTCAGAAGTGGCTGTACAATTTGCATAGCATCAGCAATTAATGAGAGTTCCTGTTGCCTTACATCCTCACAAACATTTGGTGTTGTCTGTGTTTCAAATTTTAGCTATTGTAATAAAAATGTAGTGGTAGCTCATTGTTTTAGTTTCCAATTACCTAATGACATATGATGTTGAGCATCTTTTCATATACTTATACGTCATCTGCATACCTTCTTTAGTGAATTGTCTTTCCAAGATCTTTTGCCCAAGTTTTGGGGGGTCGTTTGCTTTCTTTTTTTAAAGATTGGCACCTGAGATAACAACTGTTGCCAGTCTTCTTTTTTTTTCTTTCTGCTTTTTCTCCCCAAATCCCCCCAGTACATAGTTGTATATTTTAGTTATGGGTCCTTCTGGTTGTGGCACGTGGGACACCCCCTCAGCATGGCCTGATGAGTGGTGCCATGTCCCCTCTCAGGATCCGAACCCGTGAAACCCTGGGCCACCACAGCGGAGCGTGCGAACTTCACCACTCGGCCACGGGGCCAGCCCTGCGTTGTTTGCTTTCTTATCGTTGAGTTTTAAAAGATCGTTGTATATTTTGAGTAACAGTCTTTTATCAGATATGCGTTTTACAAGCATTTTCTTCCAGTCGGTGGCTTCGCCTTTCATTACCTTAACAGCATCTATAGCAGAGGAAAAGTTTTTAAGTTTAATGATGCCAAAATTTCCACGTTTTTTATTCACAGATTATGCTTTTGATGTTGTATCTAGAAAGTCATCGCCAAACCTAAGGTCACATAGATATTCTTCTATGTTAACTTCTAGAAATTTTATAATTTTGTGTTTTACATTTAGAATAGGATCCATTTGAGTTAGTTCTTATGAAAGCTAAAAATTCTGTGTCATGATTCATTTTTCTGGAGGTGAATGTCCAATTGTTTCGGCACCATTTTTTGAAAGACTATCCTTTCTCTATTGCATTCATTTTGTTCCTTTATTGATCAGTGGACTGTATTGCTCTAAGTCAATGTCTGCACTCTCTATTCTGTTCCGTTGATCTATTTGTCTGTTCTTTTGCCAACAGCACACTTTCTTGATTTCTGTAGCCTCACAGGAAGACTTGAAGTCTGGCATTGGGAGTCTTCTACCTTTGTCCTTCTCTTGTATATTGTGTTGGCTATTCTGGGTCTTTTGCCTCTTTATATAAACTTTAGAATCAGCTTGTCTACATCTACAAAATGACTTGCTGGGCTTTTAATTGGGATTGCGTTGAATCTATACATCAAATTGGGAAAAACTGAGATCTTAACAATATTGAGTATTCCTATACAAGTACATGGCATATCATTCCATTTATTTAGATCCATGATTTTTTTCATCAGATTTATATAATTTTCCTCATTTGCAACTTTCATTTATTCTTTCTCTAATGCTCTTGCTTTCTTTATGTACGTCTGAGTTTCTGATCTATATCACTTTCCTTCTTTTAAAGAATTTATTTTAACATCTCTTGCACAGCAAGTCTCATGGTGATAAATTTCTTCATGTTTTTGAATTTTGAATACTAGGTTGATTTTTTTCTTTCCTCACTTTAAATATTTTACTTTCTTGTTGTTTGCATGGTTTCTGAAGAGAAGTTCAATGTAATTCTTCTCCTTTCTTCTCTATGGTAAAGTGTTGTGTTTCCTCTGGCTTATTTTAAGATTTTTCTTTGGCTTAGATTTTCTACAGCTTTAGTATAATATGCCTAGGCTTAGATTTTTTGGTATTTATCCTACTCTGTGTTGTCTGAGTGTCCTGTATCTGTAATGTGGCATGTGACATTAATTTTGAGAAATCTTCAGTCATTATTAATTCAAACATTTCTTATGTCTGTTTCTTTCTTCGCCTTCTGGTATTCCCATTATGTTTCTGTTACACCTTTAGAATTGACCCACAGTTCTTGAATCTTCTGTTCTATCTTTATCATTCCTTTTCTCTTTGCATTTCAGTTTTGGTAGTTTCTGTTGTCATATCTTGAATCTCACTTCAAGCTT
Organism: Equus caballus; assembly: GCF_041296265.1. Classification (NCBI taxonomy): domain Eukaryota; kingdom Metazoa; phylum Chordata; class Mammalia; order Perissodactyla; family Equidae; genus Equus; species Equus caballus. The sequence goes on from NW_027221927.1 coordinate 383,969, forward strand.
ATTGTATCCAGTCTATTGAGGAACCCATGAAATTTGATTCTTGATTTCTGACATCTCCTTTTGAATCTTTCTTACTCTTTCCATCTATCTGATTATGTTATCCATCTGTTATTTTCTTTTTACAATTTTTCCCTTGGAGCCTTCAGCATATTAATCTTGGTTGTTTTAATTTCTGGTCTGATAATTCCAAAAGCCCAGCCATACTTGCTCTATTACTTCAGACTGTGTTTTTTGTCTTTAGTATGACTTGTAATTTTTTGTTCAAAGCCAGACGTGATGTATCCTGTAAAGAAACTGAGGTGGATAGGCCTTTAGTTGGGGAGTTTATGTTTATTATGCTAGGAATTAGGCTATGGGCACTGTTTTCTCCAGCTGTAAGCTTCAGAGGCTAAAGTTTACTTTGGTGTCCTTGTTTTGGTTTCTCCTGTGTCTTTGAGTTTCCCTAGAGACTCCTTCACAAATAAGGTCTGAAGCGTGCAGTTCGTTCAGTTGTAATCCCCCATTATTGCACAGCAGCCTTATTGATGTTGTGCTAAGGTGTGGGGGGAGGTGTTCTATATTCCCATGATTATGTTTCATTCATCCTGTGCCCCAGGCTGTGACCTTCATAAGTGCTTCTTAGTTTCTTCCTCCCCTTAGCTAATACAGGAAGGCTAGAGTGGGCTAATTATTCATTTCCCTTCTCCATGTTGATTTGTCTCAAGTAAAGTGGTTTCACTTGAGGGTAAGTCTTCGTGAAGCTGCGTTTCCAAAGAGCTGCCTTTCCCTCACCCTGCCTAAAGGATAAGGAAATTCTTCTTAGGAGGAGGGATATTTTCTGTAAGAATCTGTAGGGCTCCTCTAGGTAAAACTCATGAGTGTGTGGGGGCCCCTCCGGAGTTAAATCTCAAGCTTGTCCACACGAAGACTTTAAGAATTCATCAATTACAGTTTAAGTTTTCCTATCACAATATCAGCTCCAGCAGCAGGCTTCTACACCTGGACTTTTGCTCCACTAAGCTGTGGTTCTCCATAACTGCCAGTCTGCCCCTCCAATTTTGGGTGCAGTAATTTGCCCTGTGACTTCAATTCTCTGACAGATCTAAGAAAAGTTATTAATTTTCAGCTTCTTTTTCTTTTTTCTTGTTATAAGGACAGGAGGGATGACTTCCAAGCTCCTAAATGGCCTATTTCTTAATTTAAAAATAAATCATCGACATCACCGCCAGCTTGTATTTGGCTCTCTCTCTATTTTTATTTCTCCTATTTTTTCTATAAATATACGTAAATTGGATCATATCTTTCATACTCCACTTGTTGGTGTGATTCTCTTTTGATTTGCCCCTCTCCTTTCTCCCTCCTCCAAACTACTCACATTGTCATTCCTCCATCCCCTTTGTGTATCTATGTCAACAAACTGCTCTTTTTCTCTTCAGATAATCATGGATGTGTGCATACACACCCAAATTGCTTTATTTTTTGATTTACAACATATAATCATAATAGACTCTTTTCCCTCAATACACTGAGAGAAATTTGCTGTTCCCGCAACTGCTTTCTCCCAGAGTCAGATTGTACCATATAGTCATTTTGGGGACCCTGTGCTATCCATCTAAGACATTAAGATGTGCAAGATCCTGTAACAGTTAACTAACAGCAGTTACTTTTCACAGCTGAACAAATGACGTAAATAAACACAGACACTCTGTTTCTCATTTCCTTATTAGAAGTTAAATTTATATGTGATTCATTCACCAGATCCCAAAATAGTGTATGTTTATATATGTTTGTATATATATATATATATACATACACACACACACACACAGATACACATGTAAATAATGTATTATTACACAAATATGAAGCGCCTAGAATAGTCAAATTAATAGCAATACGCTCATGTATATCTGTATATATATGTTTAAACATACATATATGCAAACACATAAGCCTATATGCGTATATACACAAACATGCCATACATTACATGTATTATTAAATGTCTACATATTGTGTATTTAAAATAGTGCAACCTCTTTTGCAGAGTACTTTAACAATAATTCATCTCAACATCAGTGTATACACAATAAAAATTTATCAGTGTGTTTTTAGGTATTTAAAATAAGTGTTACTTTGATTAAAGGTATTTGTAAAAATAGTCCAATAAGGAAATTGTTTTGATGCAAGCAATCTTTCATAATCACCTGTCAGGAAAAATTTCTAGAAACAAATAAGGTGATCTTGAATTAAGCCCTCCCTCAAGGGAATTTTTGTTTTTATGAGGTATAAAAATATATATTTTTTCAATTAAAAAATAAAATCCATCTATGTATATCCATGTTTATAGCAGTATTATTCATAATACCAAAGGTGGAAGAAATTCACAACCTCATCCATAGATGAATTGATAAAAATAATGTGGTATGTACATTCAGTGGGAAATTATTCAGCCTTAAAAGAAAAGGAAATTCTGACACAAGCTTCAACATGGAAGAATCTTAAAAACATTATACTAAATGAAATGAACCAGTCAGAAAAGGACAAATAAAGTATGATTCTAGTGATAAGAGATATCTAGAACAGCTAAATTTGTAAAGACAGAAAGTAGAATGGTGGTTGTCAAGGGCTGGGGGAAAGAGGAATGGGAAGTCATCGCTTAATTGTGCAAAGTGTCAACTGGGAAAGGTGAAAATGTTCTGAAGACAGATGGCGGTGATGGTTACACAACAATGTCCGTGTACGCAAAGCCACTGAACTGCATGTTTAAAATGGTTAAAATAGTAAATTTTATATTACGTATATTTTACCACAGAAAAAATCCGTCTGTGAAACATTAATGACTAAGTGTTTGGCTGAGACGGAAACTTAAAAATGAACAAGTTTCAAATTTAAAAAAAAGATTATTACTTTAAAAATATTTACCATAAATTGTAAACATCAGAAATGAAAAAAAATTTAGTACCACATTTCCTTCAGACATTGAAAAGAAAGTAAGAGGCTACAATGAATAAAATAAATACTATCTAAAAATATCTAATGAAAACTGGTTTTTTTCTTGTATGAGATGCCATTTACTGTTTTGTTCAAAGGCAAAACACAGCTCAAATTGTCAATTCTTCCATGTATTTATAAGGGCACCATACAAATATTCTCTTAATTATGAATTCTGTCCAAATAAGACCTACGATATTTGTTCAACATTCTAGAGACTGCTTAGATAAAAAATAATACATGGTAGTCATTTCGAGTTTAAATTTTACAGCAAGTAATAAGACTGTGTTATTATTTTCCTTCTCAAGCATTGTGTCGTTTGAAGTTGGAATGTGAGTTACTGTGTGCTGTGCATGAACATGTATGTTTATGCAGAAGAAAGAGACACAGAGACATTTCTCTGATTTCACATGTTACTTTAAAAGGGAATAACTAAACTTTGTACTTCAGTTTCTAATAGGTTACAGATGCCAAAGATAAGGTAGGTGCAAGATGCTGACAATATTAAGGATACTAATAATCTGAAGCTGGAGTCCTTAATTTTTAATAATATTTTAAACACAGAAATCTGATTTAAATTCATCCATATGAAAAACGGGTTCATTTAGAAAAATACATTATAGTCTAAGTTTTTCATTATACTTTTGTTAATATTTTGAAATTCAATTCCAATGTGAGTAATAGATTTATGACTATACACTAAACTTTTATAATTGGAATAAATATGCATATTGTGGATACTGACACTATTTTTAGCTTTGTGTGCAGGATGCTTTTTCATTTGGTTTTTGGGCAGTGGTCAGGGAACCATCACTGGCAATTTATGACTCTAAAGTCAAACAATATTTTAGACTCATGATGTACCATTTAAGCCAAAGGACATATTTACGGTAAAAGCTCTTTTCCTCTTCTCAGCAATCTTTCTCTGTTTTTAGAAATATTTCAAACTCATGGTCTTCAATACGTGTTTGGCATTACAAAACTAACTTCTGGAATATTAACATGGAGCTAGATATAACCTCATCTGTACTTTCATTACTTTAACGATTCCACAAATATTTACTGAGGGACTTTTCATGTATCCCACACTGTTTTGGTTAACTGAGAAGCATCAGTGTATAAAAGAGAGGAAGTACGTGCCCTTGGGGAGCCTTCATTCTAGTGCAAAGAAGAGTGACTGACACAGAACACTGTGTTAGTTCTTCTACCAGTTAGTATCATCCCAAATGAAATCTAAATCACAAATTCTGTAGAGTAATTTGGTTCACTATTCTCCACAGTCTTTCTATCACTCTGGACTTGAACTTTATTTCTTTATTGACTCAACATTTACAATATTTTCTGGCTTATTCCTAACTATAATCTAACATTAACAAAGCTGAACACCTATTCCAGTCTTCAAGGCTAGAAGTCCAAGATCAGGTTGTTCCCAGAGTTGGTTTCTTCTCAGGTCTCTCTCTATAAAATGTCCATCGCCTCTCTGTGTCTTCACATGGTCTTCTGTATACATGTCTGTGTCCTACTTTTCTCCTCTTATAAAGACACCACTTCTATTGGATTGGGTCTTGCCCCTATGACCTCATTTTGCATTACCTTTCTAAAGGCCCAACCTCCAAGTATAGTCATATTCTAAGGTACTGAGAGTTAAGACTTCAAAATACAAATTCTAGGAGGCCACAGTTCAGTCCATAACATAGTCTTTATATTTATCCACATACTGATCATTTCTGGAGCTCTTCAATTCTTCATGTAGATTTGCGTTTCTGTCTGTTATTCTTTCCTTTAAGCCTGATGGAGTCCTTTGGTCTTTTTTTTTTAAGGGAAGTATGCTACCCATGCATTCTCTCAGCTTTTGTTTATCAGGAAATGTTTTGACTTTGTCTTCATATTTTTGTATGAGGAAGATTGGCCCTGCGCTAACATCTGTTGCCAATCTTTGTATTTTAGCTTGAGGAAGACCTCTTCTTCCTCTATTTTGTATGTGGGATGCTATCACAGCATGGCTTCATGAGCAGTGCATCAGTCCATACCTGGGATCTGAACCTACAAACCCCAGGCTGCCGAAGTGGAATGCATGGACTTAACCACTATGTCACCAGGCCAGCCTGTTGTCACTTCCGACTGATAACTTTTCTAGATATAATATTCTTGGTTGACAGATTTTTCCTTTCTGTACTTGAATATTTCATTTTATTTAATTCTGGACTTTCTTGTCACTAAAGAAATGTCAGCCATTAATCCTATTGTTACATCCCTGTAAGTGATGAGATATTTTTTTTCCTGCAGCTTTCAAGATTTTCTCTTTCTCTTTAATATTCAGTTGTTCTACGAGTTATTTCACATGTCTGACTGTGGATTTCTTTGTGTTTAGTCTAATTGGGATGGTTTTCATTAAATTTGGGAAGTTTTCTGTCATTATACATTAAAATAATTTTTACTTCTTTCCCTTCTCCTTTCTTTCTGAACTCCCATTATACTTATGTTGGTGTGCTTGATGTTGTTTTCTGTTACTTTTAATCTTTCTTCAGTCTTTTTTCTCTTAGTTCAACAGACTATTTCTACTCATCCATCTTCAATGTAACTGATTATTTATTTCACCTTAAATCCACTCTTTAGAACTTCTAGTGTATTTTTGTTTCCTTGTTCTAATTTTAGTTATTATATTTTTAAATTTAGAATTTCCATGTGGGTTATTTTTGAAATTTCAATCTCTCTATTGAAAGTATCTATTTTCAAAAACATTGCCATTATCTTTTAAAAATGATTTTCATATATTTCTAATAGCCACTTTGAAGTTTTTGTTTACTAAATCCAATATTTGAGCCCACGCATGTGTGGAACCTATTGATGGCTCTTGTTTTGCTGAGTATGAGATACATTTCCTAGTGTGAACATTTTATTTTATTTATTTTATTTTATTTTTTTTTAAAGATTGTATTTTTCCTTTTTCTCCCCAAAGCCCCCCAGTACATAGTTGTGTATTCTTCATTGTGGGTTCTTCTAGTTGTGGCATGTGGGACGCTGCCTCAGCGTGGTCTGATGAGCAGTGCCATGTCCGCGCCCAGGATTCGAACTGACGAAACACTGGGCCGCCTGCAGCGGAGCGCGCGAACTTAACCACTCGGCCACGGGGCCAGCCCCCTAGTGTGAACATTTTAGATAATATATTTCACTAACGGTGAATTCTTATTATTTGTTTTTCCCCCACTTTGTAACTTGTCTGGACCTAAACTGAGGAATGCTTCCCATAGTCTATGACTGCTCATGTTTCTGCCTTTTAAAAAAAATATTTTTATGTCTTTTATCACTGCTTTCTATAGATTTCCCCTGTGTTTGTGTAACTTTGTGTTTGGCCAATGATTTGAACATAGATTCTGGTCAAACATCTGAAACCCACTAGGCTTCCACCCTCTGATAATCACTCTTGGTGGCTGCTTAAAAGCACATTCAAAATTGAGTTGGTTCTCGTTTCTCCATGGTTTTTCTTACCACCATGCTCACCCTGGCATCCCTGTGCATGCATATAATGTCCAGACAGCCAAGGATTTAGGGAGACTTAACTGGCCTTCCTGCAGCTTTTCCCAGACAACTATGATAAATTTCTGGCTGGTTCACTGCTTATCCTAAGCTAACTATGGCCCGAGTCTCACAAAACTGCAAGTTTCCCATGCCTTTTCTGTCCACATTTAACACTTTTTTCTGACAAAGTCATGTGTTTTGCTTGCCCCTTCCCTTAACCTAAAACATGTCCACTACATCTCTCAGCAAAGTTGCTAGCTTTCATAGCCAGCCTCACCTAGTGAAACTCTAGTTTTTGGCACAGCTTAGGTGAGGGAGGGAATGTTATAAATCAGCATACTCTATAACTGTCCTGAGTTCACAAGAAATCAATGTCATGAAATTTAAAAGTTGCAGCACCTTCACCTTTGATTACATTGACAACACTGCAAGAACATCATGCTATCTAATTCAAAAATTTTCATCAACCAAAGCAGACTCTCTACACCCATTAAGCAATAACTACTGATTCTCTCCTCTGTTCAGTCTCTGGTAACCTCTAGCCTGCTTTCTGTCTTTATTGATTTGCCTATTCTAAATAATATCAGTGGCATCATACAATATTTGCCCTTTTGTGTCTCCCTTATTTCACTTAGTACAATATTGTCAAGTCATACATTTTGTAGCATGTATCAAAACTTCATTCCTTTTTATGCCTGAACATTATTCCATTAATATTATACTACATTGTTTTATCCATTTATCTGTTGGTGGACACTTGAATTGTTTCCACTTTTTTGTTATTGCAAATAATTACTGCAACAAACATTGGTATACACTTACATGTTTGAGTCTCTGTTTGGAACATAATTAGGTATATACCTGGGAGTGCAATTACTGTATTGTATGGTAAATGTATACATAGCGTGTGCCTTCCAGGAGTCTATAGCTGTCTTTTTCATTTTTCCTCTGTTGAGGGATTACAAATTTCAAAATAACTTGTTTAAATCACAGCTGTTCCTTTCTAACACTTTTCACAAAATTTGATTACCACCTTTTGTTTCATAAACACTCCTTACTGCTTTGGTTATGTCTTATAGTGCATAGGCTGTGGTGTGATTATCTTGTAAATGGGAAATCATATTTTAGGTTCCAAGGACATGGCATCAAAATATTTTGCCATGTTGAAACTTATTACCTTTTGGCCTTGGACAATTTCTGAGTTTATGCCACCTTCATTTTTTCCAACATGTCTTTTGCACCTATTTTTACACATAGAGACAAAGTGGCCAGAAATTAATATAGGACAATCTTATAAAATAATTATATCTGATCTTAGCTAAGCTATTTCTACATTTTACATTTTATTTATTGTAAATACATAATTTAAAAATGATTAAATGATGAATCAAGATTCTACACTGTTACACAAAGGTATTCAATAAATATTGTGAAAGTCATTCCATATTCACTTGGATAATATTTGAATTCTTTAATAAATATAAAATCCCAAACTGGGCCCTGTTATGTGTATGCATCCAAAAATAAATAAAATAGGAGCATTACAAGAATTATCTGCTTATTTAGTTGCATAAATTTTACAAGTTGTACCTATAGTATATTTTAAAGTCTGAAAGAAAGTAATCTATTTGAAATTTACTTACTATTCAATTTTCAACAAAATGTTTTATGGTTACTAGATTGATATTTCTATAAATGTTACAGGATATATGCTAAATATTTTGTTCTTAATATGTTTTCATTAAAGAAGCTTACATTAAGCATCTACTATAGATAGTAGGAAAGGAAAGGGCTAGGTGCTGTAGAAGAGAGAAAGACAGAGACAGACTTTTGAAAGAGGAAGATATGAAGGCAAATATTAGCCAACATACTAAATGCACAATTGAAAGCTTTTTTGTAAGGAAGATTCGCCCTGAGCTAACATCTGTTGTCAATCTTCCTCTTTTGCTTGAGGAAGATTGTTGCTGAGCTAACATCTATGCCAATCTTCCTCTATTTTATGTGGATGCTGCCATGGCATGGCTTGATGAGTGCTGCTAGGTCCGCGAACGGGATCTGAACCCACGAATCCTGGGCTGCCAAAGCAGAGTGTGTGAACTTACTCAATACACCACTGGGCAGCCCACATGATTGAAATATTTTTAAAAGCCACTAGCATCATAGGCTAGAGAATGATTGATATTAACACTTCCATAAGGAATTTATATTTAACAAAGTAGGCAATTTTGATGTTAGAGCACATATTTAAATAAATTCGGATTGAATAATTAATATACTAATCACAATAAAATTTGGCAACTTTTAAAAAAATTTTTTCTTTAGCAGTTTCTTACAAATATTATCTGGTAAAAAATACAGAAATTATTTGAATTAAATAGAAGTTTCTGTGAGAAATATTTAAAATAAGTAAGATCAAACATTTAGATATTTTTGAAAATGAGTAGTTTAAGCTTAAGTATATTTATGTTAGAATATGCTATATTTACAGACACACAGATAGTGATTTCATAGTTTTTAGTCTGTTAATTTTCATGGTACGTCAACGAATAATCAGCTTCTCTAAATAACCTTATAGATGAGCTTCGAAATTACACCTCATTTGGAAACATTACAAAATAATATGCAGGTAAATTTATTCTAATATTTGTCAAAAGTAATTCCTTTAAATTATAATCATCATGCTATGTCTGATTCATATCTAGCGCAAGTTCTTGAATGAATTAAAAAATGTTTCTATTAAGTTTGATCTGATAGTAAAATAGTGAAAGTTTGAAAGTAGTGCTCTTGGAAATGCATCCAGTGAATAATGATCAAAATTCTAAAATATGCAGTCTCTATATGTTTACTGCTAATTACAACCAAAAATTTTACAGCAACTTGATGACCTTCTAGGATGGAATTCAGAGATATAATACATTTAACTTGTAGTTAATTTGTACAATAATTTGCCACCTTGAAGTTTTATTTTATTGAAGTTATATCAAAATAAAAATTTTATTGAAAGTGAATTATATTTGTACCACATATGATTTGTACTTTTACAGTTGTCACCCTATGACTGATTAACTCTTCCGGAAGATATTAACAGCCTAGCCTGTTGAGTTTTCACTTTTCAGCTCTGCTGCACTTCGCATTTCTAAGATTGTTATTATATTGCTTCAAAATCTATTTGCCTTTGAAGTCTAAAATATCCAACTGTCAGAAAGCAAAGGCATTTGGTAATTAATTTAACACCAAATCAGGCATCTGCCATGGCAATGGACAGAGTTAATTGCATATGCATTTTTTAATACTTGTTATGCTTTGAGTACAGGCTGATAAATTTTCTTGAAAAATGTTTAATTGATAACTTTTTAAGCCATGTTATCAATTTATCACATATCAATAATCAGTAGAAGCCTTCTTTGCTTACTGATTTTGATTGAAAACCTCAATGACAACATTGGTGATCAACATTTCAAATTCATGTATTTCTATGCCTGCGGCAGACAGACAGACACTCCAACCCGTACAGATGGAAAGCAATGTTTATCTCAATGTTGGTGTCTAGAACAAATGGCTAAACCTACAGAAAGAATATCATCAATCACTTTCTCACTAACTTATGACTCTAAGAATTTGGATAAAAAAAGGAAATTATAATGATAAACATATGGGTGCATTTATGTATTAATCATATCATAAATTATGGTGTCTCTGGAAGAGGTCAAATATTTCACATACAAAAGTTCACACATCACAGAATTATGTTCATTTGTTATGATAAATGAAAGCCTGTTGATGGCAAATAGCATCTAATAACAAAGTTATTATCATTTAAAGAAAAAGACCTTTCTAATTTTCACTAGACACACTTAAAACCAGAAACACGCCAAGCCAATCTTTGAGTTATTTACTTAATGTTAAAATACAGCTGATAAAAATATTCATAATGCTCTTTTATGTAGAGAGTTTGAAGGTAAAGTTCCTTGAGAAAACTACAGGTTTTTGTACTTGGTACACAAGGAATGAAATTCTAAAGCACGGAGAATGCGCATTTCTTCATGTGATTAGCTCCCCAGTTTTAGTGAATACCTCTGAGAGATGTGCAAATACAATAAAGTGTATGACTAAAGCATCACACTTAACTCAAGACTCATTCTATACAGTCACCCTATCTGCAAATATTTAGTATGTTATTTCTAATACTTCACAGTATCACTGCCATCGATGATAGTAATACTAAATTTCCCTTTGAAAGCATCATAACTTGCCAATTTCTTTGACTTTCTAATACTAGAACACTTATATAGGTAAACTGAATATGTTAAAAATGAAATGGAAAACAAGGTAAAATTAAGTTAGCATAACAAAATTATTTGATGTACTTAAATATTTGAAGAAGATAAAATTAGATAAAATTTATTTGAAAAAATAAAATGTCAACAATTTTAAAATTAAATAATGTGTTTGAAAATGGTTATATGCATTTAAATATAATGTATTTAATATTTATAATTAATTTGAATATTTGTATGATTTAGTGATGCTGCAAGTATACATTTTTACCAAATGAAATGGGTATATATTAAAATTAATTCCCTGTCAAAGACCAGATCAATGGCAAACATTGCTAAAAAGAACAAGCTTCTGAGATTAAGAATTAAATCTAAAAACTGAAAATTTTTACTATCAAATATAAATTACAAAAGGTGTTTTGAGTCAGATTTTTTAAAGGAAAATTATTTCTCAGCATTGCCGGATCTCATAGCACGCACAAGATGGCAACATTCTACATAATACCCACTTTCTCCAGAGGGGTGTGGAGAACCACATTAGATTTTGGTCAGCTCTGAAGTGGCTGCCACCAGGTTGTTTGTCTTAATTCTCTAATAGTAAATGAACTTGACAAAGATTTCTCTTTTTCTCCATACTTGGACTTGAATGATTTCATTGTTTGTGGTCAAGTAGATTGATTCAAATAATCTCACAAAGCAAAAGTGTTTATAGCTTGAGGAAGAGGCTCTCGGAACATTTCCTGAATTGAGTTTGGATTGTCATCCTCATTAGATCTTTTACTTCTAGTGTTTCTCATATGCCTGCTGCCTGATTAAAACTCATCCTTACAATACGAATCAAGAAATGTGGCCAAAGAAGGATGTGATTGGTTTTCAAAATAGACAGATAATCTTTGAATTTTTAACTATGTCTTGCCTTTTATTTTACACACATTGAATAATGCACCTTTCCTGATATAAAATGTTAAGGGCTCTTTAGAGCAAGTAGCAAATTAGAATCCCCTTGCCTGTTAATGAGTGGTTCCAGCAACATATCGACTATGACTGCTTGTAAAATAAAATTTGTCCCCAGTTTGTGTTATTATTTGCAAAGTACAGTATTTGGGGGTTTTTGTGTGTAAGCAGAAATTTAAACTTACTTTTTGGATATTGTTGAAATTATGCTGTTGATTTTCCCTCAATTTTTATTATGAAAACACTTAAGTATATAAAATAGTTAAATAAATAATTTTACTCCTTCTTCACAGATTTCACGGTTAACCTTGGGCCTTATTTGCTGACTCTCCCTCTCTCTCTTTTTCTCTGTCTCTCTTTTATTTATTTTATATCACTTGTAATTCACATACAGATTCCATGATACTTCATGCCTAGATAGTATATTTATACTCTAAGTTTTTCCAAAAATGACTTCATAAATATTTTTAGATATATGATACAATATAATTTCACTCGTTGAATTTGGTTGTTATATCATCTTAGTCACTTTTCGACACTGAACTTGCTTCAACTTTTTTATTTTGTGACATTAATTTCTTATGAACTAATGACAGTTGTCTTATAGATTGTCCTGCTTCTGGATTTACTTAATGGTTTCTTCCTAATTCCATTTATTTCCTATAATTTAGAAACAAGGTTTAAGGAATTAATTATATTTAGATTAAATATTTTAGCAAATATACCTCATGAAGTATCATATCAGAAACACTATAAGTAGTTGCTTTTTCATTTTCTTTCAACATCATGTACAAGTTTGTGACAAGGCAAAAATTGTTTTTAGCTTTATTGAGATACGATTGCTAAGGTAGATCTTAAAAGGTCTCATCACCAGAAAAAAAATTGTAACTACATGAAAATATGGTTTTAATATCATTTTTAACTAGTGTCTTGTCTTTGAGGAAAGATAATGAAAATGGGCTTCTTTCTTCCCCACATTCAGTAATTCTGTAACATTAGGCTATGTGATAGTCACAAATAAAGGCTTAAAAAAGCATTAAATTTTTGCAGTTCCTAACTCACTCATGGACTTCATCATGCTTGTTTCATGAGCTTTAACATTTGTGTGACTCAAATATTTCACCAATATCTGAAAGTCACTATATAGCTATTAGCAATAATTTTATCAACAAGCTTTGCTCATGGTATTGGTGTTTTATTCTAATTTGAAATGAAGGTAACCTAAAAGATTTCACAGTTATTAGTCAAGAATATGCTCGATCAGCAATAGCAGTGTGAAAATCAATAAACAGAAACCTCACTGAAAATAGAGTTGAGAGGCCAGAAAGGAGAGCTCTCACATGTATTAACCATTGCAGAGCCCAACAGGAAGAAGACTTCCTCTTCCTGCCCAGTAATAGCCAATGAGAGACTGTCAAAACACGGCCAACGAAAAGCCACCACACTTTGATCTCCTAGTCTCCTCCTATGGACTTTTTGCTTACAATAGCTCTCCCAACTGTCTTTGCCCTCTATAAGAGGGTTTCTCCTCCCCTTGTTGCTCAGGACTTGCATGTGGCTAGCCATAGTTGCACACTCCAAATTGCAGTTCTTTGCTGATCCCAGGTGAAGCCATTTTGGCTGGAGAAATAATTGGCTGTCTGTTTCTTTAAGGTCAAGACCAGAAACAATGTTGAAGTCACCATGTAATAGAGCCTTCTAAATACTGACACTGAAATCAAATTGTAAATTAAAGCTCTTGTTTAGTTTATCCCTAACATGTGAATGCGTATACAAATGCAAAAATGAACAGTTTCTTATAGAAAAATGAAATCTAAAATAAAAGTCTCTCTATATCTTGAATCTAACTTACAATTTCCACTGTGTTATTCTATATCGGTCAAATGTTGCCAAAATAATATTGTGAAACGAACTACCCCAAAATTCTGGATCTTAAATGGGAATCATTCATTTTCATCTGTGTATTTGTACATAAGTTTATTTAGGGTGGGCTCATCTGGGCTTAGCTCCCAGCTGGAGATTGCCAGTTTCTTTCATCTGTTTCCCATCCTCTATGTATCAGCAGACTAGCAGAGACATCTTTTTCTTTTTTCTTTTTTTTTTTTTAAGGAAGATTAGCCCTGAGCTAACATCTACCACCAAACCTCCTCTTTTTGCTAGGAAGATTGGCCCTGAACTAACACCTTTGCCCATCTTCCTCTACTTTATATGTGGGATGCCTGCCACAGCATGATTTGATAAGTGTGCGTAGGTCCACACCCAGGATCGGAACAGGGAAACCGTGGGCCTCTGAAGCGGAGCATGCGAAGTTAACTGCTACGCCACTGGATGGGCCCCAGAGACATCTTCTTACTGTGGCAATACAAGAACCACATGAAGGAAAGTCCAACTGTGTAAGTCCATTTTAAGCCTCAATTTGCACAATGTCTGCTAGCATCCTTTGAATCAGGGAACCACATGCCCCAGTCCAAAGACAAAGGTTAGAGAAATAACCTCTGCCTCTAAAGGGAGAAAATGCAGGGTTATGTGATCAACGGCCTGGAAACAGAAAGGAAAGAAGAATTTGTTCCAATTACTCAATTTAGTACACTTCTGATGTATTGTCTACTATGGACTCATCAAATGTAAGAAGTATTTCCTGAACTTTCTATAAGCTTTCATGCTTTGGGCATTTAATTTCATTTTCCAATGACTTTTCCTAAATTTGTACTCTTTCCCTCTCTGTCTCCGTCTGTATCTGTTTCTCCCCCTCTTTCTTAGCCTATGAAAACAACATGAAGTGTCTATTCTCAGTGAGTTATTTTTCAAAACATCAAAATTCTTTTGTCTGTGACAGAGAGCAAAGAGAACAGAAAAAATGCGAAAGTCATTAAGATATTTCTGGGGAAAACTAAACGAACGAGGAGAAAGAGTACACAAAACAACCTTGGTTACCTGTCCCCCTTAGCGAACAAGTGTGAGGAATGTGCCCGTGCAGGGTTTCCTATTGACCGGGTCCCGGCTTCCTTTGCACGTGTAGCGCTGTACAGATATCTGCGCTCATGCTCTCCATCAATACTGTGAATACAAAGTACATTGTAATTACAATACAATCCACTGCCAGGAACTGCTGAGAGGCTAATTAAGTAATTTCTACAAATTACTTTTAGATGCTTCAAGGAAAGTAGTTTATGGATGTCAATTATAGTTCTGAAGTATTTGCTGCTAGTTATTGTCTGAAAAAAATGACTACTCCCATCTTTGTTTAATGTGTTGAATATTGTCCTTAGTTGTATAATGTGTTGACAATCTTCCCTATTTTCCTTCCTAGAGAAGTAAATAAAATTTTGTTCAAATTAACTCTGAACATAGAATTTTTCAAACAAATAAATGGAAAATTACATTAATAGAAATTAATAAAAGTAATTAAATAGAAAACAAATCACATGTGATTCTATAACATCAGAATAATTGTAAAATATCAAAATATTTTAATAAAATGTTAAGGAAACTTTGAGCAGAATTTTGTATGTCATTAACCATGAAAGAATCTGTTCTTCAAAAGCGGAAGTAAGTTTTAGTATAATCTTACTAAGAGAATTGTTTCTGTAAAAACATTTCAATGATGCAATAAATAGACAAAGAATAAATATATAGAGCTATTCACAGCTAGATACATGGATAATCCACAGCTTCCTGGATGTGGGAGTAGTTCTACAATTTCATCATTCAGTATAAAAAAAGGAGTATTTTTAAAAATATATTTTACAAAACAAAAATACGTGTATGCATCATTTAAAGCAATTAGAAATCTACCAATCTTTTTTATAGTGGGGTATTTTATAAACATTTCATAACACTGTAATGAAATGGAAATGAAAATGACTATGAAAAGTAAGCCAGAGCAATTACCACAAAAGGAGGAAAGTCTGCATTATTTCTAAGATAACATTACCCCTTTTCATTTAGAAAATAGTAGGAAATGTTTTCATTAAAACAATTAGTAACTTTGAATTTGGGCACGTTTAAAGAAAATTTCCAAGTATTTCAATATTAAGGAATATAATGTATGCAGAATATTCATGTGTGAATTGTGAACAGAAAAAAATCAGCATATATGAAAAGGACATTTTGTCCTAGACTTACGGTCTCTTTTATTATATGATATTTATATATTTATTCTTGTATTTTTCTATTGACACTTCTACCTAGACTTATCTAGACTTACTTTTAACAGTTTCAAGCTGAATATACACTTATAAGTATGATAAAAATGATGTGATAATGTTTCTCATACACTTTAATGCAAAAAGCTTAATTATATTTCACATTATATCTTAAGTATATTGACAGGCTAAAATACAAAAAAATGTGTGTTCATGACATATTTTGCATTGCATATCTTAAAACATTTTACATGGTTGAATATTAGTAAACATCAATTGAAATATTTATTTTATGTACCAAATTCGACTAATTATCACTCTCAGAAGAAGGCAATCTTTCTTTTGCTTTCTTTTTACTGAGGAAGATTCACTCTGAGTTGACATCTGTGCCAATCTTCCTGTATTTTGTGTGTGGGTTGCTGCCACAGCATGGCCGGTGATGAGTGGTGTGGGTCTGTGCCCAGGAACAGAACCCAGGCCACTGAAGCAGAGTGTGCCAAACTCAACCTCCAGGCGGTGGGGCCAGCCCCTAACACTTTTTTAAGATTGTAAAAATTGTAAGGGAAAACAAACTTTAGAATACACATACACACACACGTATTCACAAAATAGTTCATTTGATAAACATTTAATAATCATTAATTAATAAATGAATGAAACAGTTAATAGATTAAAAATTCTCAGAATTCTCTAATTATAGCTAGTTAAATCAGCATAGCCATAGATGTACTTGGAAAAATTAGCTGTACCATTTTTATGATTATATAATTTTTTTTAATTTTTATTTTTTCAGATGTACATCATATTTCGAATTCTGTATACATTACATCATGTTCACCACCCGAACACTAATTACAGTGCATCCCCTCACATGTGAGCCTAATCACCCCTTTTGCCCCCCCCCCCTTCCCCAAAGGTAACCACCAGTCCAATCTCCAATGCTGTGTTTTGTTTTTGTTTTTGTTTTTATCTTCTACTTATGAGTGAGATCATATGGTATTTGACTTTCTCCTTCTGACTTATTTCTCTCAGAATAATGCACTGAAGGTGCATCCATGTTGTCACAAATGGCCGGATTTCATCATTTCTCATGGCTGAGTAGTAGTCCATCGTGTATAAATACCACATCTTCTTTATCCATTCGTCCCTTGATGGGCACCTAGGTTGCTTCCATGTCTTGGCTATTGCGTATAATGCCACAATGAACATAGGGGTGCAAGTATCTTTATGCCTTTGTGTTTTCAAGTTCTTTGGATAAATACCCAGCAGTGGAATAGCTGGATCCTATGGTAGATCTATTCTTAATTTTCTGAGGATACTCCATACTGCTTTCCATAGTGGCTGCACCAGTTAGCACTGCCACTAGCAGTGAACAAGGGTTCCCTTCTCTCCAAACCCTCTCCAACATTTGTCGTTTCCTGTCTTGTTAATTATAGCCATTCTGACCAGAGTGAGGTCATACCTCATTGTAGTTTGGATTTGCATTTCCCTGATAGCTAATGATGTTGAGCATCTTTTCGTATGCCTGTTGGCCATCTGTATATCTTCTTTGGAGAAATCTCTGTTCAGATCTTTTGCCCATTTTCCAATTGGATTGTTGGTTTTTTTGTTGTTGAGCTGTATGAGTTCTTTGTATATTTTGGATATTAATCCCTTATCTGATATATGGTTTGCAAATATCTTCTCCCAATTGTTAGGTTGTCTTTTTGTTTTGTTGATGGTTTCCTTTGCTGTGCAGAAGCTTTTTGGTTTGATGTAGTCCCATTTGTTCATTTTTTCTTTTGTTTCCCTTGCCTGGTCAGACATGGGACTTGAAAATATGCTGCTCAGACCAATGTCATAGAGCGTACTGCCTATGTTTTCTTCTAGAAGTCTCATAGTTTCGGGTCTTATAATCAAGTCTTTAATCCATTTTGAGTTGATTTTTGTACATGGTGTAAGGGAATGGTCTACTTTCATTCTTTTGCATGTGGCTGCCCAGTTTTCCCAACACCTTTTATTGAAGAGACTCTCCTTTCTCCATCGTATGCTCTTGGCTGCCTTGTCGAATATTGGTTGTCCATAAATGTGTGGGTTTACTTCTGGGCTCTCAATTTTGTTCCATTGATCTGTGTGTCTGTTTTTGCGCCAGTACCATGCTGTTTTGGTTACTATGGCTTTGTAGTATAATTTGAAATCAGGGAGTGTGATACCTCCAGTTTTGTTCTTTTTTCTCAGGAATCCTTTGGCTATCCTGGGTCTTCTGTTGATCCATATAAATTTTAGGGTTCTTTGTTCTATTTCTGTGAAAAATGTTGTTGGAACTTTGATAGGCATTGTGTTGAATCTATAGATTGCTTTAGGAAGTATGGGCATTTTAACGATGTTAATTCTTCCAATCCAAGAGCACGGAATATCTTTCCATTTCTTTGTGTCTTCTTCGATTTCTTTCAACAATGATTTATAGTTTTCAGTGGACAGATCTTTCACCTCTTTCGTTACGTTTATTCCTAGGTATTTTATTCTTTTTGTTGCAATTGTAAATGGGATTGTATTCTTAATTTCTCTTTCTGCTACTTCGTTGTTAGTGTATAGAAATGCAACTGGTTTTTGTACATTGATTTTGTATCCCACAACTTGACTGTATTCCTTTATTATTTCTAAATGTTTTTTAGTGGACTCTTTAGGGTTTTCTAGATATAAAATCATGGCATCTGCAAAGAGTGACAGTTTCACTTCTTCTTTTCCAGTGTGGATCCCTTTTATTTCTTTTTCTTGACTGATTGCTCTGGCTAGGACTTCCAATACTATGTTAAATAAGAGTGGTGACAGTGGGCATCCTTGTCTGGTTCCTGTTCTTAGAGGGATAGCTTTCAGTTTTTCTCCATTGAGAATGATATTTGCTGTGGGTTTGTCATATATGGCCTTTATTATGTTGAGGTATTTTCCTTCTCTACCCACTTTATTTAGACTTTTTACAATAAATGCATGCTGTATCTTGTCAAATGCTTTCTCTGCATCTATTGAGATGATCATGTGATTTTTATTCTTCATTTTGTTAATGTGGTGTATCACGTTGATAGATTTGTGGATGTTGAGCCATCCCTGCATCCCTGGAATGAAACCCACTTGATCATGATGTATGATCTTTTTAATGTATTGTTGTATTCGATTTGCTAGTATTTTGTTGAAGATTTTTGCATCGATGTTCATCAGTGACATTGGCCTGTAATTTTCTTTTTTGTGTTGTCCTTGTCTGGTTTTGGTATCAGGATAATGTTTGCTTCGTAGAAGGAGTTAGGAAGCCTTCCCTCCTCTTCGATTTTTTGGAAGAGTTTGAGAAGGATAGGTATTAAGTCTTCTTTGAATGTTTGGACAAATTCACCAGGGAAGCCATCTGGTCCTGGGCTTTTATTTTTTGGGAGCTTTTTGATTGCTGTTTCGATCTCCTTACTGGTGATTGGTCTATTCAAGTTTTCTACATCTTCTTGGTCTAGTTTTAGAAGGTTGTATGTTTCTAAGAATTTATCCATTTCTTCTAGATTATCCAATTTGTTGGCATATAGCTTTTCATAGTATTCTCTTATTATCTTTTGTATTTCTGAGGTGTCTGTTGTAATCTCTCCTCTTTCAATTCTGATTTTATTTATTTGAGCTTTCTCTCTGTTTTTCTTCGTGAGTCTAGCTAAGGGTTTGTCAATTTTGTTTATCTTTTCAAAGAACCAGCTCTTGGTTTCACTAATTTTTTCTATTGTTTTTTAGTCTCTATTTCACTTATTTCTACTCTGATTTGTATTATTTCCTTCCTTCTGCTGATTTTGGGCTTTGTTTGTTGTTCTTTTTCCAGTACCTTTAGGTGCACTTTTAGATTGTCTATTTGGGATTTTTCTTCTTTGTTGAGGTATTTTTTGATTTCTTCTTTGATTTCTTCATTGGCCCAATCATTGTTCAGTAGCATTTTGTTCAATCTTCACATTTTTGTGGCTTTTCTGGTTTTCTTTCTGTAGTTGATTTCCAGTTTCATACCTTTGTGGTCAGAAAAGATGCATGGTATTATTTCGATCTTCTTAAATTTATTGAGACTTGTTTTGTGGCCTAATATGTGATCAATCTTGGAGAATGTTCCATGGGCATTGAAAAGAATGTGTATTCTGTAGTCTTTGGATGGAAAGTTCTGTATATATCTACTAAGTCCATCTGGTCTAATGTGTCCTTTAAGGCAAGTGTTTCCTTATTGATCTTCTGTTTGGATGATCTACCCATTGGTGTAAGTGGAGTGTTAAAGTCCCCTACTATTATTGTGTTGCTGTTTATTTCTCCTTTTACCTGGGCTAACAATTGTTGCCAGTCTTCCTTTTTTTTTTCCCCAAAGATTGGCACCTGGGCTAACAACTGTTGCCAATCTTTTTTTTTTTTCCTGCTTTTATCTCACCAAGCCCCCCCCCCCACACACAGTTGTATATCTTAGTTGCACGTCCCTCTAGTTGTGGGATGTGGGACGCCGCCTCAACGTGGCCTGATGAGCAGCGCCATGTCCGAGCCCAAGATCCAAACCCTGGGCCACTGCAGTGGAGCCAGCAAACTCAACCACTTGGCCACAGAGCTGGCCCCTGATTATATACATTTAATTAGCACAACTTTCCCATTAAAAAGGTTATCCATAGCAACAGACTTTAGGTGCCCCTAGATTGCTATTGTTATTGGCAAATGAAATTAATAAAAGAATATTGGGCAAATAAGAAACCTAGGTGTTGCTTCTCTCACTGAATTTAATAGACAGTGGCAAGTGACCCTAACCTCCTGGCAAATCACTTAACCTCTCTGAACCTCAGTTCCCTCCGCTGTAAAATGAATGGCTGTGCTAAATGAACACCACATTCACTTCACTTCGCTTTCTGAGATTTCCTGCACCTCTGAAAAAGACTTCTGAATATCAGGATGTAAAAACTCTGATTACCTGCTAAATCTTACATTTCTATTTTGCAATATGTTCATTTCCTAAAAATTTGAAACTTTATTTGTACATTTCCATTATGCTTATTTACGGACTTTTCACTAATGGAATTTTGAGCATATATATCTTCCTAGAAATTAAAAAATTTCTCTCAACTTCACCTTCATCGGACTCATTGTTGCAAATAATTAAATGTCTCAAGGTGTCAAAACTAATTTGTTCACAGTAACATGTAGCTTGGTTGTTCAAGGTTCTGAAAAGAGAAAGGCTAAAAGGGTTGGCAAATGGATTGCACTGTGAAAAATGAAGAAACTATGGCCTTAAATTGTATATATTTAAAACTTTCTTGAAAAAAATAAATCACCTCGTTTGTACTTTCCTATGCTGTGTAATAGCTATGAGAATACACAAGTTGTAATAGCACTATCCTAGGAAAATAACATGTACTCTTTTTACATTTTCTGTTACAGTTTTGATTCTTTAGCTTATAGTCGATTAAAAACAAAGTAAGAGAGAACATTTTAACTAAGAATTTGGCCCATTAAATTTCTTAGTCTTGGAATTACACAACTGTCATTATTTCAAATGCTGAGAAGGAAATAATATATAGTATATGCAAAAACAACACTTATAGACATACCTGAATGTGGATATAGGTCCATAACCATTAAAAAAATCAGTGGCTTTGGCTTACAATAGGTGAAGTAAGTAAATCTTGAAAATTGGAAACTAATTCCACTTTACTTTCTGAAGTTTTCATATCTTAAATCCATGTTTCTAAAATCTATTTCACATGTATTAATTAACTGAAGTTCAGTGTTTATTTTATTTCTTAACTATACACAATATCACTTTCTTATTTTATTTATATACTAAAATAGTACATTTTTGCTTCAGATTATTGAATGACTTGGACTTTATTAAACCAATTTAATTCTGATGTTTCCTTCTAATCATATTAATATGTACATTCTATTGCTTTTCACTAGTCAAAGTAGAATGTCATTACTTTGATCCTTAAACTCAGTACACCTATATACAATTAATCTTATGAAGACAGAATTTTTAAGGAGTATGATTTACTTTTTTTTTTTCTGCTTTATCTCCCCAAACTCCCCCATACATAGTTGTATATCTTAGTTGCAGGTTCTTCTAGTTGTGGGATGTGGGACGCCGCCTCAAAGTGGCCTGACGAGTGGCGCCATGTCCGCACCCAGGATCCGAACCCTGGGCTGCTGCAGCGGATCGCGCAAACTTAACCACTCGGCGACGGAGCTGGCCCAGTATGATTTACTTTTCACCGATCCGAGCGTAGAAGTTTGCTACATTAGAGTCAGAGCTTTCTATCCCTTTCAAGTTTCAAAACATAGGATCCCAACACTCAGAGCTACATTAATATTACAAATAGATTGATGATAATAAATTAAACTACACAATGAGAAGTAGGATTCTACATATGTCTACTTATTGAGTATCTTAAACAAGTGAGGCACTGTGTTAATTATGTTATAGATATAAGTTTTAATTCTCACAAGCCTTCAAGTTAGGTATTTTTTTCTTTTCATTTTTCAGTTAAAGTAATTAATTCACCCAAAAATCACACAACTAAAGGTTGACCCAGTATTAGAAGTCATGATTTCTCCAACTCCAAGGCATTTTTTGACTTCTTGATTGTACACACCAATATGTAACAACTATAAATAAAAGAATCGTGTATCCTGCTTTGCTCAAGCGAGCCCTGCTTTCCTCCTGTTGTCTTAGAAAAATAAAAATAGAGCTTTCTTCATTATCAGAAAAATCCTGGCTTGGATGAAAAATTATATGGTGTCCCTAAATATAGAAATTATATAAGGGATTTTTACTTTAATATCTAATCAACAAGGCATTTGTGAAAATCATTAATTAGCTCAGTATAATCTGTATTCCAGTAAAGTCTAGTTCCTTTTCTGTGGTTCCTCAGCTGCTATTTTCTAATTACTACTGTGCAAAGTGCCACTCTGTTGTGTCAGGAAACTTATGACTGAAATTCTGATTGTTTATTACATTGTTCAGTGCATAGATGTTTAAGCGCCAAATTGTCCATTGATTTCTGAAGAAGGCTTTGCAAATTTCAGTCTGCCTGTTCTTGTAATTGAAGAGTGGGGGTAAAATTTAGTTCTGTTTAATTAAGCAACCTGTTCTATGGTTGTGCCTATATGGGTTTTTGTTTGTTTGGATTCTCTATGTAGATACATCTGGGTCAAAGTTCAACATGTTGGCAAGGTAGGAGGTGTGTTTTAAATTTTTCCTTGCAATGTCAGTTGAAAAATGGATCTCTCCTTTCATAGTGCCATAAGATCCTGAAAAAAGCCACTAACCCACACCTGGCCACAGCAGTTAGGGAGCAATTCTGATTAATGACGTGGTCACCTGCTTAGAGCAGGTTATTACACGTAAACTTCCATTTCTCGAAGAAGCATTGTGGACCTCTGACCTTGAACAAAATTTGTATCTCCACATTTCTTTTTAAACTACTTAAGATCTACAATTTCTCTAACTAATGGAAGAAGCAGAATGTAGAGTATGAAGAATAGGTTGTGAGTCATATAGATGCAATTGTTAATCCATGTCCTGCCACTTATTAGGGTGTGACCTCAGGTAAATCTCTTTAAACACCTTCAGCCTCCAAGTTCTTATCATCATATAAAGACCTGAGTGCATAATACACTATGCTGTCCAAGGAAGATATGATTTATAGCTCAGACAAAGCGTTTATCTCAGGGCCTGGAGCATAATACTTGCTCGGTAAAATATACCTGCTATGGTATGATTATTACATTGCACACTCGGTTTTAAACATCAAGTTTGCAACTACCCAGAGACACAAAGTTGTGAAAATCACAACGTAACTTCCACAGTCTAGATAGATGGACTGTAATGCAGAGTGAAAATACAAACTCAACTATTTTATTTGTAGATGTGACAACATTTTATAACATTTGAATTCATCATTAGTATTTATTATCTTCTACTGGTTTCCATACAAAACTATTTTCCTCATTTTCTTAAAAATAGACTCAAATAAATTTTTGATAAATTAATGCCTTAAACAAAAATCAAGGTATCTGCCTTCTAGTTCCTAGACTAACAATGTGTTCTTTGGGGAAAAAATATCAAATTGATTAATTCTTATTCATAAGGAGGAAATGTGTAAAATAATCTGTCCACAATGATAAAGATAAGATTTTGTTAACTCTTGTACGAGAAGGATTTGTGGCTGCTAAGTTTAATACCTCACGGGGAAAATATCTGTTAATATTCAGCAAATCTTAGGAATATGTGTTTGTTCTCTAAAATGAAATAAATATAATGGAATATTTAAAACAGATAAAAATCAATAACTTTTCACCCATGTTATTTCAGAACTAATATGACTCTATGGAAGATCTTCATTCCATAATTTCTTATGTTATAGAAACTTTTTAAAGACTCCTTAACTATATTTTTTCTCAATGGTATATTATTTTATGGTGAATACCATTCTAATAATAGTAGTTAAAATTTATGATCCTCATATCAATAATATGATTATGTTTCCAAAGACACAGAGTTTCTCACATGTTTGACAAATAATTTTTAAAATTTTATTTAATAATTTTGATCTGAGTAAATCATTTTGAAATTTAATACTCACTGTGTAATCTTCACCGTGTCCATGGTGACTTTGCAACAGTCCAAGCCCTTTTTATAAATGCAGTTAAGCTTGTATCCTTAGCAGATCAAGTACAAATACTTCCACTCTGTTCTCTTGACTTTTAACTCACTCTTTTTTCAACTCAAACTTAAAATTCTCATTTTTTCCTCCTATTTTTTCCAGCTAGAAGTGGCCTTCTATATCTAATAGAACAAAAGTTTATCTCAGTTCAGGGAAAAATAGTTATTCTAATTGCAAGTGCCATAGAATATATTGTCTGTAAAAGATGAGATTGTGCTGAATACACTCACAAATCAGTTCATCATACTTTTTTGGTCTCTCTAATGTATACCAGGTAGTTCAGCTTCTGATTCTTTGCTAATATTCAGGGACACTGAGCATTAATAAGAAACCATATCCTTTAATTTGCATGAAAACATAGATTCCTATAGAAAGAACAGGAACCTGATTTACATTGCTATTCAGGAAGTTTTGGAAATTATCACGTGTGAAGATGTTTTGAAGAGTAAGGCATACACTAAAAGAAAAGCCTAAATGTTACTATGGGACTTTACCTTTCCAGCCTCAAACTTTGCTCACCATTTCATTGTTTGTGTTCTCTAATGAAGCAAGAATGTGGTTGAAATCAAGAACCACTTTCCTGAGGGCAGCAGAGCTACTTCAGGACCCATGATCGCCTGTGCAAGTAGATTATTAGAAGAGGAAGAAATTCAGATAGACAAAGAGAAGTATCAGACAGCATTGGTTAAGAGACAATTAGCAGCAGCATCGGCAGCAATCCATGAAGAGAAAAATAATAATAATGCAAAACAGTTGTATGAGTCCCCTCCACGTTCCTCCATAAAGATCCTTGTTTTCTGAGAGTAATAGAAACGATACTACGGTGGAAGATATTGGATTTGCATGGTAAAGAAACAAGACTACTTCTTTGGGAAAATGTCTGTGCGCACCCTCTGCCCATTTTTTGATCAGTTTGTTTCTTTTTTTGTCATTGAGTGGTATGAGTTCTTTGTATATTTTGGAAATCAACCCCTTGATTTGCAAATATATTCTCCTGGTTGGTGGGCTGTCTTTTCATTTTGTTCATGGTTTCTTTTGCTTGCAGAAGGTTTTTAGTCTGACATAGTCCCATTTGTTTATTTTCTCTTTTATTTCCCAGGTCTGAGTAGACACGGTATTCAAAAAGATGCTGCTAAGACTGATGTCAAACAGTGTACTGCCTATATTTTCTTCTAGGAGTTTTATGGTTTCAGATCTTACATTGAAGTCTTTAATCCATTTTGAGTTAATTTTTGTGTATGGTGTAAGATAATGGTCTACTTTCATTCTTTTGCATGTGACTGTCCAGTTTTCCCAACACCATTTATTGAAGAGACTTTCCTTTCTCTATTGTATGTTCTCAGCTCCTTAGTCAAAGATTAGCTGCCCATAGATGTGTGGTTTTTATTTCTGGGCTTTCAAATCTATTCTATTGATCTGTGTGTCTGTTTTTGTGCCAGTACCATGCTGTTTTGATTACTATAGCTTTGTAGTATTCTTTGAAGTCAGAGATTGTGATGCCTCCACTTTTGTTCGTTTTTCTCAGTATTGCTTTGGCTATTTGGGGTCTTTTATTGTTCCATATAAATTTTAGGATTCTTTGTTCTATTTCTGTGAAGAATGTCATTGGGATTCTGACTGTGATTGCATTGAATCTGTAGATTGCTTTCACTAATATGGACTTTTTTTTTTGGAGTAAGATTAGCTCTGAGCTAAGGTCTGCTGCCAATCCTCCTCTTTTTGCTGAGGAAGACCAGCCCTGAGCTAAGATCCGTGCCCATCTTCCTCGACTTTATATGTGAGATGTCTAACACAGTATGGCTCACCAAGCAGTGCCATGTCCATACCCGGGATCCCAACCAGCAAACCCTGGGCCGCCAAAGCAGAACATGTGCACTTAACCACTGCACCCCTTGGCCAGCCCCTGAGCATTTTAACTATGTATATTCTTCCAATCCATAACATTGAATATCTTTCCATTTCTTTATTTCTGCTCCAAAGGATATGAACAGACATTTTTCCAAAGAAGATATCCAGATGGCCAACAGACACATGAAAAAATGTTGAACATCACTAATTGTTGGGGAAATGAAAATCAAAACTATGAGATATCACCTTACGCTGATCAGAACGGCTATAATTACCAGGACAAAATGTAAAAAATGTTGGAGATGATGCGGAGCAAAAGGAATACTCATACACTCCTGGTCGGAATGCAAACTGGTGTAGCCACTATGGAAAACAGTATGAAGCATTCTCAAAAAGTTAAAAATAGAATGCCAAACAACCTACCTATCCCGCTACAGGATGTTTATCCAAAGAATTTGAAGTCAACAATTCAAAGAGGTTTATAAATCCCTGTGTTCACTGCAGCATTATTCACAATAGCCAAGACATGGAAGCAAGCCAAGTGCCCATCAACTGATGAATGGATGAAGAAAATATGGTAAATATACACAATGGAATACTGCTTAGCCATAAAAAAGACAAAATTGTCCTATTTGCAACAAGATGGATGAGCCTTGAGGGTGTGATGTTAAGCAAACTAATCCAGACAGAGAAAAACCAATACTGCATGATTTCACTCGCATGTGGAAGACAAACAAACATGTGGACAAAGAGAACACATCAGTGGTTACCAGAGGAGAAGCGTTGGAGGGCTGGACAAAACGGGTAAACAGGCACATATGTATAGTGACAGATAAAAACTAGACTATTAGTGGTGAGCATGATGCAGTCTATACAGAAACTGATAAGCAATAATGTGCCATGAAATTACACAATGTTATAACCCACATTATGACCTCAATAAAATAATTGAAAAGAAAAACAAGAGTGCTGATGTTCAGAGAAGTGTCTTTATGTGTATCTATTCACCAGCAAGTGAAGTATTCCTTCAGTTCCAAGTTTTAATGCTAACTTAATTTAAAGTATTAACAATTTCTATTAGCAAACAAAGGGTTCTTCCATTTATTAAATTCTGAATATGTTCTATGAATTCTTTGGTGAATTTATGGCTAAATTTTTATTTTTATCATTATACCAATCTAAAGGCAATTAAAATTGCTATCACTCCCTCAGAGGAGGAACTAACTCTTTTCTTGTGTCACACAATTCTTGAGATGTAGAGCCAGGATTAATTGTTGCGGATGAGATACTAAAGCACAGGTTTCCACGATCCCATGGAAGAAATATTCCCATGATATTCCTTTTGTTGTTAAAAAAAACTATATCAAATGTAAAAATGTAAATAGGCTTACATAATTTAAATATCATATTAAAATGTACAATTTGTCTCTAAATAGAAAATATTTTTCTGGGGCACTTTAAACCAGAAAAGGAGAACAGGAGGAAATAAAGGCAATGGTGAAAGATAGCTCCCACTGGCTTTTAACATTCATTTTTATTAATTTAATCCTGAATGTGTACATAGGGTATTCTAGATAAGAGACAGATTTCTCATGAAATGCCTCCCAGTAAGTAATATGTCTGTTGGTGCCCGTTGCCCTAGTCCTTACCCCTAGAGCAGCCTGATGAGAGCCAGGTCAGTTGTGTTGATAGGTTAACAGATTACTTAGGAATAAAGTGCCAAAGGCACTGTCACGATGTTCTCTTCTGCAGGCCATACCCACAGCCAGCTCTGTGCCACAACACCATCTAAATTGCTATGCTGGGATGGGTTTAGGTACCTACCACATCATAGGCAAGAGGGCTAACCACTGACTCGTGGATCTGAAGCTTCTTATTACAAAGCTAATGCATTGTGCAGATTGCATCATGCCACATGGGTATAAGAGAAATCACAGTGCTTATTGTTTTGCTCAAGATTTTGTGGAAAATCGTAATGATGGATTTTTTCCAAACTTTAATTCTTTGTGAATCTTCTTTCCATAAAATTGTCCACTTTGTAAAATGAATCTAGAATCTGAAATACAGGGCCTTAATATCATTGTCTTTGAACTTCCTTTTCTCAGCATTATCCTTGGAATTAGAGGAAAAAAAATGATTATTTTATTGACAACCTCTAATAAAGCTTCTTTTATTGCCCCTTTTTTTTCTGCACAAAAAACTGCCTGCATTTTATCTGCCCCAGCACTATAAAGTATTCTGCAGGATCATTTCTCATTCTTCATAAACCGGCAGCATGCCCCAAATCAACAGTGACTGGAGTTGCTTGTCTCTAGGTCAGTTTGCTCAAACAGTTAGAACTTGTTTGTCATAAATCAGTTGAGTCCACACGCAGAGATTGATATTAATGCTTTGTTAAGAGATTTTCAGTATGGTTATTTTATACATTGCTGGTTTTGTTTGCAAAATTTAACCAGTGAAAATTGCTCCTCAAGACTCAGAAGCAGGCAACGCCACAAAGTTTACTGTCCTAAGTGGAAGTAATTGCACTCAAATTGACCCAACCTGGAATAGGAAAACATTTAGTTACAGTAATGTTCCTTTCCCTTCTCCTCCCACATGATGATCAAGGCCTTGATGCTTACCACGTCAGAAATATTAAGGAAAGGCCTGTGATCTTTTCTATTGGCGTCATCCATTTTCCTTGTGCCAAGCTCAGAGCTTAGTCATGCAGATATTTGTCATATCTTCCAAGGTCAACTCACATTGTGTTCTGTCTCCAGGTCTCATGCAGCCTGTAAGAGATTTTCCATTTCTCATGGTCCTTGTTTGAACTTCTCAGTGACATTCCACAACTGGCATCTCTACATTGGTTTGTTCCGAGGGCTTACATATTCATTTTGTAGAGAAGTGTCCCCTCTGCTTGAGCACAATATTAAGAAAATATTGTGAAAGTTTCTCACAATATTTTCTTAATATTTCAACAGGCATAATGGTAAAAATACAACATTCAAAATGGTTGACATCCAGATACAGTAGTGTTTACAAGGTAAAATAAAGCCATATATGATAATATTGGAGAAGACAAATGTCATAAAATCAATGGTCTGACATTCCTGGTTAAAATACTTTAAAAAGGGGGGGAAATTATACAAAAGGTAAACAAATAAAAGAAACTAATAAAGAACAGGAATCAATGGAATAGAAAATAGAAAAACAATGAAGAAAATTAATCAAATGAAAAACTGATTATTTAAAAATATCAATAAGAGGGATGAACTTCTAATTAGGCTAATACAAATAACAGCAAAGGCAAAAATTAATAGTATGGAGAATGGAGGAGGGAACTTCCATAGTTATTAAGACATTAAAAAGATAAATTTGACTACTTGGATGAAATATGCAAACTATTTGAAAGATACAAATGACCCATGAAGAAATAGAAAATCTGAATATCTCTATATGCATGAAAAATAATAAAAAATTTTTTGTTGAGTAAGCAACTTCCCACAAAGAAACTTCTAACGTCTGAAGAAAGACAAATATAATTCTTAAACAGACTCAGAAAATAAACTTGCCTTGTTAGAAACATTAAGAAGTTCTTCAGAAAGAAGGAAAATGCTGTGAGTCAGAAAATGGGTCTTTCAATAGACAAACGGGTGGAAAAACTGCGGTACATGCACACACTGGGATATTTTCATAGAAAAAAATAAATGAGCTATCAAGCCACAAAAAAACCATGGAGGAACTTTAAATTTATATTTCCCAGGGTAAGAAGTCAGACTGAAAAGTCTACATATTATATCACTCCACTTAAATGGCATTTTGGAAAAGGCAAAACTACAGAGACATTAAAAAGATCCGTGGTTGCCAGTGGTTTTGGGGAGAGGGGAGGAGGGATGAATATGTGGAAAACAAGGACTTTTAGGGCAGAAAAATTACTCTGCACACTATTGTAATCGTGGATACACAATATTATGCATTTGTCAAAATCCATACAACCGTACAGCACAAAGCATGAATCCTAACAAAATTAATTTTAGTTGCTGATAAAGTGTCAATATTGGTTGTTCTTCACTTGTCACAAATGCACCATACTGAAAGAAAATGTTAATCACACGGGAAACTGTGAGTTTGGGAAGGAAGTACACGGGGACTCTCTGCACCATCCACTCTCATTTTAAATCTTTACAAAAGTAACTGACCAAGTTAATATGGAGGAAAAGAACTATCTTGACCTCCTTTACGCAATATCAGGTCAAATCAGTCGTTGATAAACTTTGTTTTAGCCTGGTTAAAACAGAGTAGTACAGCTTGAAAAAATTGTGTGTTATTCCAGGAACGCAAGGTTTGTTTAATATATGAAAATTAATGCACTTCACTATATTAAAATAATATATAAGAAAAGACATGATCTTTTAATAGAGGCAAAGAAACCATTTGAAAAAACTTTTAAAAATTCATGGAAAACCTCTCAGCAAACTAAGAATAGAAAGACAAATGCTCAGTGTTGAAAAAATAAAAATAATGATTTCTACCTAAAATCTTAAACAATGCAAGTATATACTTGTCACCATTCCTTTTTAACTTTGACCAGATATCAGTGTAAAAAGATGAGAAAGAAGAAACGGAACATAAAATTCGAAAGGAACAAGTCGAACTCTATTTTCTAGAGATGATGTGATCATCTATGTAGATAATTCAAAGGAACCCAAAAAAAATGAATACTAGAAACAATAAATAATTTTATTAAGTAGCAAGACACAAAGTTAATACACAAAAGTCAAATTTACTGCTATACCTCTCAATGGGCAGGTAGAAAATAAAATAAAAAGTAACATCATTTACAAAAGCATAAAATTAAAATTCTAGGAGTAATTTAATTGGCAATTATAAGATGTGTCCACTGGAAGTTAAAAGTAAAAGACTCAGAGAAATTAAAGATAGAGTAAAGAAATAAATATACAATTCTATCAACTGGAATATTTGACATAAAGATGGCAATTCTTCCCTGAGTTCATCTATAGATTAAATGTAGGCCTAATTGAAATTGAAATTCTAGCAGGATTTTTAAATTATATAAGAAACTGAATCTAAAACATATTTGCTAAGTCAGAGGTCCTAGAATATACAAAATGATTCGATTAAAGGAAAATACTTGAGGACAGATATTTCCTGTGTTTAATATTTACTATTAAGCTATATGGAACAAAACAGTGTGCTGCTGGCATATGGATTCGTAGATAAAGGAGTTGAACAAGCTAGAAAGTCTGGAAATACATCCCCTCTTACGTGATAAATTGGCATTCTACAAAGATACTAAGATTTGTATGATAAAATGAAAATGACTGTTAATGTCAAATATCTGGCAGTTTTTATAATGTTAAACAAACACCAGATGACCCCACAATCCCACTCTAGGTATTTAACCTAGTGAAATGAAAACCTACGTCCACACAAAATCTGTTCGCAAATGTTTATACCAGTGTTTTCTCACAGTTGCCCCAAACTGGAAACAACCCAAATGTCCTTCAACCAGTAAGTAGATAAAGAAACGATGGTGCAGTCGTACCATTGGATACCATGCAACATTAAGAAGGAACCAACTGTTAATGCTCACAAATACTTGGATGAATCTCAAAGGTAATAAGCAAAGTGAAAGAAGCCAGACTCAGAAAGCTGCACACCATGTGAATCCGTTTATGTGGAAACAGAGAAGGCAAAACTACAGGATGGAGAAGAGACCAGTAACTTCAGGGTTAGAGATGGGGAAGGCATTTGACTATAAAGAGCAGCTCAATGATATTCTGGAAGACGACAAACTGTTCTGTATCTTGAGTGTGGTGGTAGTTTACACAATCATATGCATTTGTCAATTCTCACAGGGCTGTGCCTCTCAAGAGAGTGAATTTCACTTTAGGTAAATTACAGATAATTTTTTACAAGCAAAGAATAATGCACATTTCTGCCTATTTTCTTTCTTGGTGTGTCTTCTTTGCACCTTCCTCCCCAGTTTCTGTTGTCAAGAGAAGGCAAAGGTAATATATACGATTGTAACCTGTGGTGTCTTGCCATGAGAAAACATGTCATAGACAAACTGGAACTAGGGAGCATTAAGGTTCTTTCCAAAATGATGGGCAGGGTTTAGGTCAAACAAGATTTAGTAATGAAGAGATCCATTACTGCCTCTAGGCCTGAAAGAACAAAGGAGGGAGCAGTCTCCGGACTTGGCGAGAAAGTCATCTGGTGAGGGCTGCCTGGGGCCCTCAGTCCAGGGAAGCACCCTACCTGCAGTGCCCAGCCCAGGGACCAGAGGGAATAAATATCCTGAGGGCCCTCTTCTTCCTGCAGGTGGCTGACGCTTGCAAAACTTAACCAGAAACTGTGAAGCAAGAGTTCCCACCAGTGCAGTCCAAGCAGGTCAGCCTCACTGGGCACAGAGCCAGGCAGAAAATGGGGACATATATCTGGATGGGCAAATGGAGGCCATCCAGCAAAACCATAGCATTTCCAATAAGGAACTGAAGGAATAGAATCCATATTATTAAAAAAAAAAAAAAAAAAAGCTGAAACACCTAATGTTAGTTATCCCATCTTTTGTAGCTCCTAAGAAGCTCCTGTTATTTCAGGACTACATATTCACACTAGCCTTTGTATTACTAGGAAATCGTGTGTAACGATGCATACTACAACATTATTTTTCAAATAAAAGTGAAATTTTGTAAATATATACTAAAATGATCAAATATAGATAAATTATCTAACTTTTTTTTTTGCTGAAAGCTATTCAAGGAAATTCCTTGTACTTTTTACAAAACAGACTATTCTTTTAGATATTTTTTCAGACATAAATTTGTATCTAACAATAGATATTGGGTTTCGCATTGTCTTTTCTCCTTTTAGTCTGTCACTTTTTATCCTGTATCCAGAAACTCTGAACATCTCATCAAATCCCATAGCTTCAACCGTAATCTGTGAGTGTGTAACGAACACATCTTCCCCACTCGCCTTCACCTCCTTCCATTCTCCAGTCATAATGTCCTTCATTGGATGACATTTCCACCTAATGTACTGAAGTCACATTCTCATCAAAACAGTTCAATACAAAGCTCATCACACCCTCTTCTCCATGAAGAGACATTCTTTTTCCTTCATCCCATGAAGAGACAACCTTCTTTCTAGCTTCTCTTTTCATTAATATTCCATAAATAGGGCATGGGGTATTTATCTATGGTACCTTTTCAGAAAGATTGTTGTGAAGAATAAAAAGATAAAGAATGTGAAATATTCTGCTAAAACGTTAAATAAAAATGTTTTGAGATTTTATATTCCATATTTTCAATGTATAATAAAGATTGGCGTGGATTAGGAAAACTAGATTTATTTTTCAGACACACTCAGTGTCTTCAGTGATCTATTTTTATGTTATTCATGTTTAAGACGTTTCAGAATTTAAATTTCCAACATTTGGCGTTTACTTGAAAACATATGTACTGTCTATAGTAATTTGCTCACTAATAGGTTGGGTACCTTTTTATACATATGTCACATTTCTAAAATTTATTTGGCCACTTCCTATATTAGAGGCTTGCTAAATTTATCTCAACATTTTTAATAAGCACATGCTTATTTGCAGAATATCAGCATCCATATAAATTGCTTACAAAATATGGCTCTGTAAGTATTTTATATTAAAACATAAATATAGGTGATACCTTTGTTAATGATTCAAATAATATCCAGTGATATTATAAATTTAATATTTTCACATTTAATTGATTTTTTTACATTTTAAGATTACGTGCTGTAAAAATGTCACATTCTATTTATTCAAGTGACTTTTGATTTCTCCATCTTGATTCAATGACAGATGCTGTCAATGTTTTCTACATTTGGTCACTAAAAAATATGTTTTGTTTGAATTACCAATGCTTCTACTTTTAACGTGACTATCCTAATTTAGCAGCTAGCAGAATAGTTTCCACATTTTCAATTTATTGTGCCCAGTGCACTAGATTCATTTATGAATACCTTTGTTAATGTCAGCTCCAGCTGAAAATTCTCAGAGACTCAGTATAGTTTTAAGATTAAAATGGAAGCGCCTTCCATTAGTTCTTTTTTTATGGCTGAAAATATCTTCTTTTTTTTCATTTTCCATTCTTTTAATTTCAACTTGTATCTTTTTTTATTGTGGTAACACTGTTTTATAAAATTATATACATTTCAGGTGTACATCACTGTCTTCTGATTTCTGTGTAGATCGCATCATGCTCATCACCCAAAGACTAATTACAATCCATCACCACACACATGTGCAAATCACTACTTTCACCTCCTCCCTGTCCCCCTCCCCTCTGCTAACCACCAATCCAATCTCTGTCTCTATGCGTTTGTTGGTTTTTTATTTTGTTTTGTTTTCCCAGTAATCTTACTGAGATCACAATGGTTTATAACATTGTGTAATTTAGGGTGTACAATATTATTTATCAATTTCTGAATACACTTCATCGTGCTCATTCTCAGCGGTCTAATTTTTATCCATCGCCATACATATGTACCCCTCTGTCCCTTTCGCCCACCCAGCAACCTCCTTCCCCTCTGGTAACCACTAATCTGTTCTCTTTATCCACGTGTTTGTTATCTTCCACATATGAGTCAAATTATTCAGTATTTGTCTTTCTCTGTCTGGCTTATTCCACTTAACATCATACCCTCAAGGTCCATCCCTGTTGTTGGAAATGGGACAATTTTGCCTTTTTTATGGCTGCATAGTATACTATTGTGTATATATATATATATATATATATATATATATATATATACACTACATCCTCTTCATCCATTCATCTGTAGAAGGGCACTTGGGTTGCTTCCACATCTTGGCTACTGTTAACAAATTTGCAATGAACATAGGGGTTCATAAATCTCTTTGGATCATTGACTTCAGATTCTTTGGATAAATACCCAGTAGTGGGATAGCTGGATGGTATTGTATTTCTATTTTTAATTTTTTTAGAAATCTCCATACAGTTTTCCATTGTGGCTGCACCAGTTTACGTTCCCACCAGCAGTGTAGGAGAATTTCCTTTTCTCCACAACCTCTTCAACATTTGTTGTTTTTTGTCTTGGTAACTATAGGCATTCTGACTGGTGTAAGGTGATGTCTCATTATAGTTTTGATTTGCATTTCCCTAGTAATTAGTGATGTTGAACATTGTTTCACGTGTCTGTGGGCCATCTGTATATCTTCTCGTATTTTCAACCTAAATGTCCATTCTGGCTTTTTCTGCCCCTTCTGTCTAATAATAAGAAGGAGGAGGAGGAGGAGGGGGAGGAGGGGGAGGGGAGGAGAGGGGGAGGGGGAGGGGAGGGGAGGGGAGGAAAAGAAGAAAGAGCCTCAGTTCACTTGAACTGCACATTGATCACCAAGTGCATTATTTCATGGCCTCAGCTTTGTGGTTTTTTGAATTGCTGTTTCTTGGAACACGTACTTCCACACTTTCTATACCTATGAAAACCCATTTTATACTACAAGGTCAAATGATACCATGTCCCCTAATAAATTCAATTTTCCTTCTTCGAAAAACCGGGATCATTTTCTACTGTGCATCTCATCATATATAACCAACTCTGGAAGAGCCTCCATAACAGCTTATTGCCTAATAAAGGTTAAATTCCTTCAATGCAAAGTTTTTTCTATTTACATATTAAGACAAACCTAAATAAACCCACACGTAGCTATTTAACACACCTTGATTTGATTTGACGATACATCACCATCTAGACTATCATTTAAATGTGTATTTGTTAGGATCCTACACTCTCATATTGCTTCTTCTTGAAAAATACTGCTCTTTCAGATGACTGAGCCACACAGTGATGGTAATGACTCATACATTCTCCTGAAAGTCTTAATCACGGAATCATCTTGATTCTCAATGCTTTTCACATTCAGCTTTAAATGAAATTTAACAATTACACCTTTCTTTTTTGTAAGAATCCTTTTTATTTTTAGTCCACTCCGCCAGAGTGGGAAAAAGTGGCAGCCCTACGCGCTGCTCAGACCTGGGGGCCCCACACCCACTCAGGCGACAGACCGCCAGAGTGGGAAAAAGTGGGAGCCCGCCGCGCTTCTCAGCCCTGGAGGCCCCCCCCCCAGGCGACCGACCGCCATTGTGGGTCAAAGTGGCAGCCCGCCCTTCTGCACAGCCCTGGGTGCCCCACCCCCACTCAGGAGGCCGACCACCAGAGTGGGTCAAAGTGGCAGCCCGCCGCGCTGCTCAGCCCTCCGGGGCACACCCCCACTCAGGCGGCCCACCGCCACACTGGGAAAAAGTGGCAGCCCGCCGCGCTGCTCAGCCCTGGGCCCCACCCCCCTCACCCCCCCCACCCCCCTCACCACCCCCACCTCCCCCAACCCCCCACGCCCCCACCACCCCAACCCCCCCCCGGACAGCCCCCCCAACTAAGGCGGACGACCGCCAGAGTGGGTCAAAGGGGTAGTCCACGGCACTGCTGAGGCCTGGGGGACACACGCCCACTCAGGCGGCCGACCGCAACAGTGGCTCAAAGTGGCAGCCCGCAGCGCTGCTCAGCCCAGGGGGCCCCACCCCGACTCAGGCGGCCCACCGACAGAGTGGGAAAAAGTGGCAGACCGGCGCGCTGCTCAGCCCTGGCAGCCCCACCACACTCAGGCGGCCTACCACCAGGGAGGTCACCGTGGCAGCCCGCCCCGCGGCTCAGCCCTGGGGGGCCTCCCCACCCACTCAGGCGACGGACGGCCAGAGTGGGTCAAAGTGGCAGCCCGCCGCGCTGCTCAGCCCTGGGGGCCCTTCCACCACCCAGTGGGGCGACCGCCTGAGTGGGTCAACGTAGCAGCCCGCCGCACTGCTCAGCCCTGGGGGGCCTCCCCACCCACTCAGGGGGCAGACCGCCAGAGTGGGTCAAAGTGGCAGCCCGCCCTTCTGCACAACCCTGGGCGCCCCACCACCACTCAGGAGGCCGACCGCCAGAGTGGGTCAAAGTGGCAGCCCGCCACGCTGCTCAGCCCTGGGGGACCTCTCCACACTCAGGCGGCCGACCGCCAGAGTGGGTCAAAGTAGCTGCCCGCCGCGCTGCTCAGCCCTGGGGCCCTCATCACCCACTCAGGCGGCCGACCGCCAGAGTGGGTCAAAGTAGCTGCCCGCCGTGCTGCTCAGCCCTGGGGGCCCCACCCCCACTCAGGCGGCAAACCGCCAGAGTGGGTCAAAGTGGCAGCCCTCCGAGGTGCTGAGCATTGCCGGGCCCGACCCCCACTCAAGCGGCCCCTAGACAGAGTGGGAAAAAGTGGCAGCCCGCCGCGCTGCTCAGCCCTGGGGTCCCTCACCCCACTCAGGCAGACGACAGCCAGAGTGGGTCAAAGTGGCAACCCGCCGCGCAGCTCAGCCCTGGGGGCCCAACCCTGACTCAGGCGGCAGACCACCAGAATGGTGAAAGTGGCAGCCCGCTGCGCTGCCCAGCCCGGGCGGGCCCCCCTCTACTCAGGAGGCCGACAGCCAGACTGGGTCAAAGTGGCAGCCCGCCGTGCTGCTCACCCCTGGCGGCCACCGCCAACTCAGGTGGCCCACCGCCAGAGTGGGTCAAACTGGCAGCCTGCCGCCCTGCTCAGCCCTGGGGGTCCCACGCCCACTCAGGCGGCCGACCGCCAGAGTGGGTCAAAGTGGCAGCCCGCCGCGCAGCTCAGCCCTGGCTGCCCCACCCTGACTGAGGTGGCAGACCGCCATAGTGGGTCAAAGGGGCAGCCCGCCACGCTGCTCAGCCCTGGGGGACCTCTCCACACTCAGGCGGCCGACCGCCAGAGTGGGTCAAAGTAGCTGCCCGCCGCGCTGCTCAGCCCTCGGGCCCTCATCACCCACTCAGGCGGCCTACTGACAGATTGGGTCAAAGTGGCAGCGTGCCGTGCTGCTCAGCCCTGGGGGCCCCACCCCCACTCAGGCGGCCGACCGCCAGGGTTGGTCAAAGTGGGAGCCCGCCGCGCTGCTCCGCCCTGGGGGCCCTTCCCCACCACTCAGGCGGCCTACGGCCAGAGTGGGTCAAAGTGGGACGCCGTCGCGCTGCTCAGCCTTGGGGGCCCTCCCCACCCACTCAGGTGGCCTACTGCCAGAGTGGGAAACAGTGGCAGCCCACCGCTGCTCATCCCTGGGGGACCCATGCCCACTCAGGCAGCCTACCGACACAGTTGGTCAAAGTGGCAGCCCGCCGAGCTACTCAGCCATGGCGGCCCCTCCCCCACTCAGGCGGCCGACCGCCAGAGTGGGTCAAAGTGGGAGCCCGCCGCGCTGCTCAGGCCTGGGGGCCCTCCCCAACCACTCAGGCGGCCTACGGCCAGAGTGGGTCAAAGTGGGACTCCGTCGCGCTGCTCAGCCTTGGGGCCCTCCCCACCCACTCAGGCGGCCGACCGCCATAGTGGGTCAAAGGGGCAGCCCGCAGCGCTGCTCAGCCCTGGGGGCGCCCCACACACTCAGGCGGCAGACCGCCATAGTGGGTCAAAGTGGCAGCCCGTCGCGCAGCTCAGTCCGGGCGGGCCCCCCTCTACTCAGGCGGCCGACAGAAAGACTGGGTCAAATTGGCAGCCCGCCGCACTACTCAGCCCTGGAGGCCCCCCCCCCCACTCTGGCTGCCGACCACCAGAGTGGGTCAAAGTGGCAGCCCGCCGCGCAGCTCAGCCCTGGCTGCCGCACCCTGACTGAGGTGGCAGACCGCCATAGTGGGTCAAAGTGGCAGCCCGCCGAGCTGCTCAGCCCTGGGGGACCCAAGCCCACTCAGGCGGCCGCCCGCTACAGTGGGTCAAAGTGGCAGCTTGCCGCGCATCATAGCCCTGGGGGCCGGAACCCCACTCAGGCGGCCGACCGCCAGAGTTGGTCATAGTGGCAGCCTGCCGCGCTGCTCAGCCCTGGGGTCCGTCTCCCCACTCAGGCGGCCGACCCCCAGAGTGGGTCAAAGTGGCAGCCCGACCTGCTGCTCATCCCTGGGGCCCCTCCACCACTCAGGCGGCCGACCGCCATAGTGGGTCAAAGGGGCAGCCCGCAGCGCTGCTCAGCCCTGGGGGCGCCCCACACACTCAGGCGGCCGACCGACAGAGTGGGTCAAAGGGGCAGCCCGCCACGCTGCTCAGCCCTGGGGGCCCTCCTCCCACTCAGGCGGCCGACCGCCGGAGTGGGTCAAAGTGGCAGCCTGCCACGCTGCTCAGCCCTGAGGGCCCTTTCCCCACCCATTCGGCCGACCGCCAGAGTGGGTCAAAGTGGCAGCCCGCCACGCTGCTCAGCCCTGAGGGCCCTTTCCCCACCCATTCGGCCGACCGCCAGAGTGGGTCAAAGTGGCAGCCCGCCACACTGCTCAGCCCCGAGGGCCCTTTCCCCACCCATTTGGCCGACCGCCAGAGTGGGTCAAAGTGGCAGCCCTCCGAGGTGCTGAGCATTGCCGGGCCCGACCCCCACTCAAGCGGCCCCTAGACAGAGTGGGAAAAAGTGGCAGCCCGCCGCGCTGCTCAGCCCTGGGGTCCCTCACCCCACTCAGGCAGACGACAGCCACAGTGGGTCAAAGTGGCAACCCGCCGCGCAGCTCAGCCCTGGGGGCCCAACCCTGACTCAGGCGGCAGACCACCAGAATGGTGAAAGTGGCAGCCCGCTGCGCTGCCCAGCCCGGGCGGGCCCCCCTCTACTCAGGCGGCCGACAGCCAGACTGGGTCAAAGTGGCAGCCCGCCGTGCTGCTCACCCCTGGCGGCCACCGCCAACTCAGGTGGCCCACCGCCAGAGTGGGTCAAACTGGCAGCCTGCCGCCCTGCTCAGCCCTGGGGGTCCCACGCCCACTCAGG
Source organism: Equus caballus (assembly GCF_041296265.1). NCBI lineage: Eukaryota > Metazoa > Chordata > Mammalia > Perissodactyla > Equidae > Equus > Equus caballus. Next base: position 424,204 of record NW_027221927.1, read on the forward strand.
CGGCCGACCGCCAGAGTGGGTCAAAGTGGCAGCCCGCCGCGCAGCTCAGCCCTGGCTGCCCCACTCTGACTGAGGTGGCAGACCGCCATAGTGGGTCAAAGTGGCAGCCCGCCGCGCAGCTCAGTCCGGGCGGGCCCCCCTCTACTCAGGCGGCCGACAGAAAGACTGGGTCAAATTGGCAGCCCGCCGCACTGCTCAGCCCTGGAGGCCCCCCCCCCCCACTCTGGCTGCTGACCACCAGAGTGGGTCAAAGTTGCAGCGCGCCGCGCAGCTCAGCCCTGGCTTCCCCACCCTGACTGAGGTGGCAGACCGCCATAGTGGGTCAAAGGGGCAGCTCGCTGTGCTGCTCAGCCCTGGAGGCCCCAACCCCTATCATGCGGCAGACGGTCAGAGTGGGAAAAACTGGCAGCCCGCCGCGCTGCTCAGCCCTGGGGGCTCTTCCAACCCACTCAGGCGGACGACTGCCAGAGTGGGTCAAAGTGGCAGCCCGCCGAGCTCCTCAGCCCTGGCGGCCCCACCCCCACTCAGGAGGAGGAGAGCCAGAGTGCGTCAAAGTGGCAGCCCGCCGCGCAGATCAGCCCGGTCGGGCCCCCACCCCCACTCAGGCGGCCGACCGCCAGACTGGGTCAAAGTGGCAGCCCGCCGCGCTGCTCAGCCCTGGTGGCCCTCCCCCCCGACTCTGGGGGCCGAACGCCAGATTTGGTCAAAGTGGCAGTCCGCCGCACTGCTCAGGACTGGGGACCCACCCACCCGACTTAGGCGGCCGATCGCCAGAGTGGGTCAAAGTGGCAGCCCGCCGCGCTGCTCAGCTCTGGGGGCCGTCGCCCCGAACACTGGCGGCCCACCGCCAGAGTTGGTCAAAGTGGCAGCCCGCCGAGCTGTTCAGCCCTGGGGGACCCAAGCCCACTCAGGCGGCCGCCCGCTACAGTGGGTCAAAGTGGCAGCTTGCCGCGCATCATAGCCCTGGGGGCCGGAACCCCACTCAGGCGGCCGACCGCCAGAGTTGGTCATAGTGGCAGCCTGCCGCGCTGCTCAGCCCTGGGGTCCGTCTCCCCACTCAGGCGGCCGACCGCCAGAGTGGGTCAAAGTGGCAGCCCGCCACGCTGCTCAGCCCTGGGGGCCCTTTCCCCACTCAGGCGGCCGACCGCCAGAGTGGGTCAAAGTGGCAGCCCGCCACACTGCTCAGCCCCGAGGGCCCTTTCCCCACCCATTCGGCCGACCGCCAGAGTGGGTCAAAGTGGCAGCCCTCCGAGGTGCTGAGCATTGCCGGGCCCGACCCCCACTCAAGCGGCCCCTAGACAGAGTGGGAAAAAGTGGCAGCCCGCCGCGCTGCTCAGCCCTGGGGTCCCTCACCCCACTCAGGCAGACGACAGCCACAGTGGGTCAAAGTGGCAACCCGCCGCGCAGCTCAGCCCTGGGGGCCCAACCCTGACTCAGGCGGCAGACCACCAGAATGGTGAAAGTGGCAGCCCGCTGCGCTGCCCAGCCCGGGCGGGCCCCCCTCTACTCAGGCGGCCGACAGCCAGACTGGGTCAAAGTGGCAGCCCGCCGTGCTGCTCACCCCTGGCGGCCACCGCCAACTCAGGTGGCCCACCGCCAGAGTGGGTCAAACTGGCAGCCTGCCGCCCTGCTCAGCACTGGGGGCCCCACTCCCACTCAGGCGGCCGACCGCCCGAGTGGGTCAAAGTCGCAGCCCGCAGCGCTGGTCAGCCCTGGGGGCGCCCCACGTAGTCTGGCGGCCGATCGCCACAGTGGCTCATAGTGGCAGCCCACCGCGCTGCTCAGCCCTGGGGGTCCCACGCCCACTCAGGCGGCCGACCGCCAGAGTGGGTCAAAGTGGCAGCCCGCCGCGCAGCTCAGCCCTGGCTGCCCCACCCTGACTGAGGTGGCAGACAGCCATAGTGGGTCAAAGTGGCAGCCCGCCGCGCAGCTCAGTCCGGGCGGGCCCCCCTCTACTCAGGCGGCCGACAGAAAGACTGGGTCAAATTGGCAGCCCGCCGCACTACTCAGCCCTGGAGGCCCCCCCCCCCCCACTCTGGCTGCCGACCACCAGAGTGGGTCAAAGTGGCAGCCCGCCGCGCAGCTCAGCCCTGGCTGCCCCACCCTGACTGAGGTGGCAGACCGCCATAGTGGGTCAAAGGGGCAGCCCGCCACGCTGCTCAGCCCTGGGGGACCTCTCCACACTCAGGCGGCCGACTGCCAGAGTGGGTCAAAGTAGCTGCCCGCCGCGCTGCTCAGCCCTGGTGCCCTCATCACCCACTCAGGCGGCCTACTGACAGATTGGGTCAAAGTGGCAGCGTGCCGTGCTGCTCAGCCCTGGGGGCCCCACCCCCACTCAGGCGGCCGACCGCCAGGGTTGGTCAAAGTGGGAGCCCGACGCGCTGCTCCGCCCTGGGGGCCCTTCCCCACCACTCAGGCGGCCTACGGCCAGAGTGGGTCAAAGTGGGACGCCGTCGCGCTGCTCAGCCTTGGGGGCCCTCCCCACCCACTCAGGTGGCCTACTGCCAGAGTGGGAAACAGTGGCAGCCCACCGCTGCTCATCCCTGGGGGACCCATGCCCACTCAGGCAGCCTACCGACACAGTTGGTCAAAGTGGCAGCCCGCCGAGCTACTCAGCCATGGCGGCCCCTCCCCCACTCAGGCGGCCGACCGCCAGAGTGGGTCAAAGTGGGAGCCCGCCGCGCTGCTCAGGCCTGGGGGCCCTCCCCAACCACTCAGGCGGCCGACCGCCAGAGTGGGTCAAAGTGGGACTCCGTCGCGCTGCTCAGCCTTGGGGCCCTCCCCACCCACTCAGGAGGCCGACCGCCAGAGTGGGTCAAAGTGGCAGCCCGCTGTGCTGCTCAGCCCTGGAGGCCCCAACCCCTATCATGCGGCAGACGGTCAGAGTGGGAAAAACTGGCAGCCCGCCGCGCTGCTCAGCCCTGGGGGCTCTTCCAACCCACTCAGGCGGACGACTGCCAGACTGGGTCAAAGTGGCAGCCCGCCGCGCTGCTCAGCCCTGGGGGCTGCACCCCCACTCAGGTGGCCCACCCCCAGAGTGGGAAAAAGTGGCAGTCCGCCGCGCTGCTCAGCCCTGGGGGCCATCCCCACCCACTCAGTCGGCGGACCACCAGAGTGGGTCAAAGTAGCAGCCCGCCGCGCTGCTCAGCCCTGGGGGCCCTTTCCCGACCCATGCGGCCGACCGCCAGAGGGGTCAAAGTGGCAGCCCGCTGTGCTGCTCAGCCCTGGAGGCCCCAACTCCTATCATGCGGCAGACGGTCAGAGTGGGAAAAACTGGCAGCCCGCCGCGCTGCTCAGCCCTGGGGGCTCTTCCAACCCACTCAGGCGGACGACTGCCAGAGTGGGTCAAAGTGGCAGCCCGCCGAGCTCCTCAGCCCTGGCGGCCCCACCCCACTCAGGAGGAGGAGAGCCAGAGTGCGTCAAAGTGGCAGCCCGCCGCGCAGATCAGCCCGGTCGGGCCCCCACCCCCACTCAGGCGGCCGACCGCCAGACTGGGTCAAAGTGGCAGCCCGCCGCGCTGCTCAGCCCTGGTGGCCCTCCCCCCCGACTCTGGGGGCCGAACGCCAGATTTGGTCAAAGTGGCAGTCCGCCGCACTGCTCAGGACTGGGGACCCACCCACCCGACTTAGGCGGCCGATCGCCAGAGTGGGTCAAAGTGGCAGCCCGCCGCGCTGCTCAGCTCTGGGGGCCGTCGCCCCGAACACTGGCGGCCCACCGCCAGAGTTGGTCAAAGTGGCAGCCCGCCGAGCTGTTCAGCCCTGGGGGACCCAAGCCCACTCAGGCGGCCGCCCGCTACAGTGGGTCAAAGTGGCAGCTTGCCGCGCATCATAGCCCTGGGGGCCGGAACCCCACTCAGGCGGCCGACCGCCAGAGTTGGTCATAGTGGCAGCCTGCCGCGCTGCTCAGCCCTGGGGTCCGTCTCCCCACTCAGGCGGCCGACCGCCAGAGTGGGTCAAAGTGGCAGCCCGCCACGCTGCTCAGCCCTGGGGGCCCTTTCCCCACTCAGGCGGCCGACCGCCAGAGTGGGTCAAAGTGGCAGCCCGCCACACTGCTCAGCCCCGAGGGCCCTTTCCCCACCCATTCGGCCGACCGCCAGAGTGGGTCAAAGTGGCAGCCCTCCGAGGTGCTGAGCATTGCCGGGCCCGACCCCCACTCAAGCGGCCCCTAGACAGAGTGGGAAAAAGTGGCAGCCCGCCGCGCTGCTCAGCCCTGGGGTCCCTCACCCCACTCAGGCAGACGACAGCCACAGTGGGTCAAAGTGGCAACCCGCCGCGCAGCTCAGCCCTGGGGGCCCAACCCTGACTCAGGCGGCAGACCACCAGAATGGTGAAAGTGGCAGCCCGCTGCGCTGCCCAGCCCGGGCGGGCCCCCCTCTACTCAGGCGGCCGACAGCCAGACTGGGTCAAAGTGGCAGCCCGCCGTGCTGCTCACCCCTGGCGGCCACCGCCAACTCAGGTGGCCCACCGCCAGAGTGGGTCAAACTGGCAGCCTGCCGCCCTGCTCAGCACTGGGGGCCCCACTCCCACTCAGGCGGCCGACCGCCCGAGTGGGTCAAAGTCGCAGCCCGCAGCGCTGGTCAGCCCTGGGGGCGCCCCACGTAGTCTGGCGGCCGATCGCCACAGTGGCTCATAGTGGCAGCCCACCGCGCTGCTCAGCCCTGGGGGTCCCACGCCCACTCAGGCGGCCGACCGCCAGAGTGGGTCAAAGTGGCAGCCCGCCGCGCAGCTCAGCCCTGGCTGCCCCACCCTGACTGAGGTGGCAGACCGCCATAGTGGGTCAAAGTGGCAGCCCGCCGCGCAGCTCAGTCCGGGCGGGCCCCCCTCTACTCAGGCGGCCGACAGAAAGACTGGGTCAAATTGGCAGCCCGCCGCACTACTCAGCCCTGGAGGCCCCCCCCCCCCCACTCTGGCTGCCGACCACCAGAGTGGGTCAAAGTGGCAGCCCGCCGCGCAGCTCAGCCCTGGCTGCCCCACCCTGACTGAGGTGGCAGACCGCCATAGTGGGTCAAAGGGGCAGCCCGCCACGCTGCTCAGCCCTGGGGGACCTCTCCACACTCAGGCGGCCGACTGCCAGAGTGGGTCAAAGTAGCTGCCCGCCGCGCTGCTCAGCCCTGGTGCCCTCATCACCCACTCAGGCGGCCTACTGACAGATTGGGTCAAAGTGGCAGCGTGCCGTGCTGCTCAGCCCTGGGGGCCCCACCCCCACTCAGGCGGCCGACCGCCAGGGTTGGTCAAAGTGGGAGCCCGACGCGCTGCTCCGCCCTGGGGGCCCTTCCCCACCACTCAGGCGGCCTACGGCCAGAGTGGGTCAAAGTGGGACGCCGTCGCGCTGCTCAGCCTTGGGGGCCCTCCCCACCCACTCAGGTGGCCTACTGCCAGAGTGGGAAACAGTGGCAGCCCACCGCTGCTCATCCCTGGGGGACCCATGCCCACTCAGGCAGCCTACCGACACAGTTGGTCAAAGTGGCAGCCCGCCGAGCTACTCAGCCATGGCGGCCCCTCCCCCACTCAGGCGGCCGACCGCCAGAGTGGGTCAAAGTGGGAGCCCGCCGCGCTGCTCAGGCCTGGGGGCCCTCCCCAACCACTCAGGCGGCCGACCGCCAGAGTGGGTCAAAGTGGGACTCCGTCGCGCTGCTCAGCCTTGGGGCCCTCCCCACCCACTCAGGAGGCCGACCGCCAGAGTGGGTCAAAGTGGCAGCCCGCTGTGCTGCTCAGCCCTGGAGGCCCCAACCCCTATCATGCGGCAGACGGTCAGAGTGGGAAAAACTGGCAGCCCGCCGCGCTGCTCAGCCCTGGGGGCTCTTCCAACCCACTCAGGCGGACGACTGCCAGACTGGGTCAAAGTGGCAGCCCGCCGCGCTGCTCAGCCCTGGGGGCTGCACCCCCACTCAGGTGGCCCACCCCCAGAGTGGGAAAAAGTGGCAGTCCGCCGCGCTGCTCAGCCCTGGGGGCCATCCCCACCCACTCAGTCGGCGGACCACCAGAGTGGGTCAAAGTAGCAGCCCGCCGCGCTGCTCAGCCCTGGGGGCCCTTTCCCGACCCATGCGGCCGACCGCCAGAGGGGTCAAAGTGGCAGCCCGCTGTGCTGCTCAGCCCTGGAGGCCCCAACTCCTATCATGCGGCAGACGGTCAGAGTGGGAAAAACTGGCAGCCCGCCGCGCTGCTCAGCCCTGGGGCTCTTCCAACCCACTCAGGCGGACGACTGCCAGAGTGGGTCAAAGTGGCAGCCCGCCGAGCTCCTCAGCCCTGGCGGCCCCACCCCCACTCGGGAGGAGGAGAGCAAGAGTGGGTCAAAGTGGCAGCCCTCCGAGGTGCTGAGCATTGCCGGGCCCGACCCCCACTCAAGCGGCCCCTAGACAGAGTGGGAAAAAGTGGCAGCCCGCCGCGCTGCTCAGCCCTGGGGTCCCTCACCCCACTCAGGCAGACGACAGCCAGAGTGGGTCAAAGTGGCAACCCGCCGCGCAGCTCAGCCCTGGGGGCCCAACCCTGACTCAGGCGGCAGACCACCAGAATGGTGAAAGTGGCAGCCCGCTGCGCTGCCCAGCCCGGGCGGGCCCCCCTCTACTCAGGAGGCCGACAGCCAGACTGGGTCAAAGTGGCAGCCCGCCGTGCTGCTCACCCCTGGCGGCCACCGCCAACTCAGGTGGCCCACCGCCAGAGTGGGTCAAACTGGCAGCCTGCCGCCCTGCTCAGCCCTGGGGGTCCCACGCCCACTCAGGCGGCCGACCGCCAGAGTGGGTCAAAGTGGCAGCCCGCCGCGCAGCTCAGCCCTGGCTGCCCCACCCTGACTGAGGTGGCAGACCGCCATAGTGGGTCAAAGGGGCAGCCCGCCACGCTGCTCAGCCCTGGGGGACCTCTCCACACTCAGGCGGCCGACCGCCAGAGTGGGTCAAAGTAGCTGCCCGCCGCGCTGCTCAGCCCTCGGGCCCTCATCACCCACTCAGGCGGCCTACTGACAGATTGGGTCAAAGTGGCAGCGTGCCGTGCTGCTCAGCCCTGGGGGCCCCACCCCCACTCAGGCGGCCGACCGCCAGGGTTGGTCAAAGTGGGAGCCCGCCGCGCTGCTCCGCCCTGGGGGCCCTTCCCCACCACTCAGGCGGCCTACGGCCAGAGTGGGTCAAAGTGGGACGCCGTCGCGCTGCTCAGCCTTGGGGGCCCTCCCCACCCACTCAGGTGGCCTACTGCCAGAGTGGGAAACAGTGGCAGCCCACCGCTGCTCATCCCTGGGGGACCCATGCCCACTCAGGCAGCCTACCGACACAGTTGGTCAAAGTGGCAGCCCGCCGAGCTACTCAGCCATGGCGGCCCCTCCCCCACTCAGGCGGCCGACCGCCAGAGTGGGTCAAAGTGGGAGCCCGCCGCGCTGCTCAGGCCTGGGGGCCCTCCCCAACCACTCAGGCGGCCTACGGCCAGAGTGGGTCAAAGTGGGACTCCGTCGCGCTGCTCAGCCTTGGGGCCCTCCCCACCCACTCAGGCGGCCGACCGCCATAGTGGGTCAAAGGGGCAGCCCGCAGCGCTGCTCAGCCCTGGGGGCGCCCCACACACTCAGGCGGCAGACCGCCATAGTGGGTCAAAGTGGCAGCCCGTCGCGCAGCTCAGTCCGGGCGGGCCCCCCTCTACTCAGGCGGCCGACAGAAAGACTGGGTCAAATTGGCAGCCCGCCGCACTACTCAGCCCTGGAGGCCCCCCCCCCACTCTGGCTGCCGACCACCAGAGTGGGTCAAAGTGGCAGCCCGCCGCGCAGCTCAGCCCTGGCTGCCGCACCCTGACTGAGGTGGCAGACCGCCATAGTGGGTCAAAGTGGCAGCCCGCCGAGCTGCTCAGCCCTGGGGGACCCAAGCCCACTCAGGCGGCCGCCCGCTACAGTGGGTCAAAGTGGCAGCTTGCCGCGCATCATAGCCCTGGGGGCCGGAACCCCACTCAGGCGGCCGACCGCCAGAGTTGGTCATAGTGGCAGCCTGCCGCGCTGCTCAGCCCTGGGGTCCGTCTCCCCACTCAGGCGGCCGACCCCCAGAGTGGGTCAAAGTGGCAGCCCGACCTGCTGCTCATCCCTGGGGCCCCTCCACCACTCAGGCGGCCGACCGCCATAGTGGGTCAAAGGGGCAGCCCGCAGCGCTGCTCAGCCCTGGGGGCGCCCCACACACTCAGGCGGCCGACCGACAGAGTGGGTCAAAGGGGCAGCCCGCCACGCTGCTCAGCCCTGGGGGCCCTCCTCCCACTCAGGCGGCCGACCGCCGGAGTGGGTCAAAGTGGCAGCCTGCCACGCTGCTCAGCCCTGAGGGCCCTTTCCCCACCCATTCGGCCGACCGCCAGAGTGGGTCAAAGTGGCAGCCCGCCACGCTGCTCAGCCCTGAGGGCCCTTTCCCCACCCATTCGGCCGACCGCCAGAGTGGGTCAAAGTGGCAGCCCGCCACACTGCTCAGCCCCGAGGGCCCTTTCCCCACCCATTCGGCCGACCGCCAGAGTGGGTCAAAGTGGCAGCCCTCCGAGGTGCTGAGCATTGCCGGGCCCGACCCCCACTCAAGCGGCCCCTAGACAGAGTGGGAAAAAGTGGCAGCCCGCCGCGCTGCTCAGCCCTGGGGTCCCTCACCCCACTCAGGCAGACGACAGCCACAGTGGGTCAAAGTGGCAACCCGCCGCGCAGCTCAGCCCTGGGGGCCCAACCCTGACTCAGGCGGCAGACCACCAGAATGGTGAAAGTGGCAGCCCGCTGCGCTGCCCAGCCCGGGCGGGCCCCCCTCTACTCAGGCGGCCGACAGCCAGACTGGGTCAAAGTGGCAGCCCGCCGTGCTGCTCACCCCTGGCGGCCACCGCCAACTCAGGTGGCCCACCGCCAGAGTGGGTCAAACTGGCAGCCTGCCGCCCTGCTCAGCCCTGGGGGTCCCACGCCCACTCAGGCGGCCGACCGCCAGAGTGGGTCAAAGTGGCAGCCCGCCGCGCAGCTCAGCCCTGGCTGCCCCACTCTGACTGAGGTGGCAGACCGCCATAGTGGGTCAAAGTGGCAGCCCGCCGCGCAGCTCAGTCCGGGCGGGCCCCCCTCTACTCAGGCGGCCGACAGAAAGACTGGGTCAAATTGGCAGCCCGCCGCACTGCTCAGCCCTGGAGGCCCCCCCCCCCCACTCTGGCTGCTGACCACCAGAGTGGGTCAAAGTTGCAGCGCGCCGCGCAGCTCAGCCCTGGCTTCCCCACCCTGACTGAGGTGGCAGACCGCCATAGTGGGTCAAAGGGGCAGCTCGCTGTGCTGCTCAGCCCTGGAGGCCCCAACCCCTATCATGCGGCAGACGGTCAGAGTGGGAAAAACTGGCAGCCCGCCGCGCTGCTCAGCCCTGGGGGCTCTTCCAACCCACTCAGGCGGACGACTGCCAGAGTGGGTCAAAGTGGCAGCCCGCCGAGCTCCTCAGCCCTGGCGGCCCCACCCCCACTCAGGAGGAGGAGAGCCAGAGTGCGTCAAAGTGGCAGCCCGCCGCGCAGATCAGCCCGGTCGGGCCCCCACCCCCACTCAGGCGGCCGACCGCCAGACTGGGTCAAAGTGGCAGCCCGCCGAGCTGCTCAGCCCTGGTGGCCCTCCCCCCCGACTCTGGGGGCCGAACGCCAGATTTGGTCAAAGTGGCAGTCCGCCGCACTGCTCAGGACTGGGGACACACCACCCGACTTAGGCGGCCGATCGCCAGAGTGGGTCAAAGTGGCAGCCCGCCGCGCTGCTCAGCTCTGGGGGCCGTCGCCCCGAACACTGGCGGCCCACCGCCAGAGTTGGTCAAAGTGGCAGCCCGCCGAGCTGTTCAGCCCTGGGGGACCCAAGCCCACTCAGGCGGCCGCCCGCTACAGTGGGTCAAAGTGGCAGCTTGCCGCGCATCATAGCCCTGGGGGCCGGAACCCCACTCAGGCGGCCGACCGCCAGAGTTGGTCATAGTGGCAGCCTGCCGCGCTGCTCAGCCCTGGGGTCCGTCTCCCCACTCAGGCGGCCGACCGCCAGAGTGGGTCAAAGTGGCAGCCCGCCACGCTGCTCAGCCCTGGGGGCCCTTTCCCCACTCAGGCGGCCGACCGCCAGAGTGGGTCAAAGTGGCAGCCCGCCACACTGCTCAGCCCCGAGGGCCCTTTCCCCACCCATTCGGCCGACCGCCAGAGTGGGTCAAAGTGGCAGCCCTCCGAGGTGCTGAGCATTGCCGGGCCCGACCCCCACTCAAGCGGCCCCTAGACAGAGTGGGAAAAAGTGGCAGCCCGCCGCGCTGCTCAGCCCTGGGGTCCCTCACCCCACTCAGGCAGACGACAGCCACAGTGGGTCAAAGTGGCAACCCGCCGCGCAGCTCAGCCCTGGGGGCCCAACCCTGACTCAGGCGGCAGACCACCAGAATGGTGAAAGTGGCAGCCCGCTGCGCTGCCCAGCCCGGGCGGGCCCCCCTCTACTCAGGCGGCCGACAGCCAGACTGGGTCAAAGTGGCAGCCCGCCGTGCTGCTCACCCCTGGCGGCCACCGCCAACTCAGGTGGCCCACCGCCAGAGTGGGTCAAACTGGCAGCCTGCCGCCCTGCTCAGCACTGGGGGCCCCACTCCCACTCAGGCGGCCGACCGCCCGAGTGGGTCAAAGTCGCAGCCCGCAGCGCTGGTCAGCCCTGGGGGCGCCCCACGTAGTCTGGCGGCCGATCGCCACAGTGGCTCATAGTGGCAGCCCACCGCGCTGCTCAGCCCTGGGGGTCCCACGCCCACTCAGGCGGCCGACCGCCAGAGTGGGTCAAAGTGGCAGCCCGCCGCGCAGCTCAGCCCTGGCTGCCCCACCCTGACTGAGGTGGCAGACAGCCATAGTGGGTCAAAGTGGCAGCCCGCCGCGCAGCTCAGTCCGGGCGGGCCCCCCTCTACTCAGGCGGCCGACAGAAAGACTGGGTCAAATTGGCAGCCCGCCGCACTACTCAGCCCTGGAGGCCCCCCCCCCCCACTCTGGCTGCCGACCACCAGAGTGGGTCAAAGTGGCAGCCCGCCGCGCAGCTCAGCCCTGGCTGCCCCACCCTGACTGAGGTGGCAGACCGCCATAGTGGGTCAAAGGGGCAGCCCGCCACGCTGCTCAGCCCTGGGGGACCTCTCCACACTCAGGCGGCCGACTGCCAGAGTGGGTCAAAGTAGCTGCCCGCCGCGCTGCTCAGCCCTGGTGCCCTCATCACCCACTCAGGCGGCCTACTGACAGATTGGGTCAAAGTGGCAGCGTGCCGTGCTGCTCAGCCCTGGGGGCCCCACCCCCACTCAGGCGGCCGACCGCCAGGGTTGGTCAAAGTGGGAGCCCGACGCGCTGCTCCGCCCTGGGGGCCCTTCCCCACCACTCAGGCGGCCTACGGCCAGAGTGGGTCAAAGTGGGACTCCGTCGCGCTGCTCAGCCTTGGGGCCCTCCCCACCCACTCAGGAGGCCTACTGCCAGAGTGGGAAACAGTGGCAGCCCACCGCTGCTCATCCCTGGGGGACCCATGCCCACTCAGGCAGCTACCGACACAGTTGGTCAAAGTGGCAGCCCGCCGAGCTACTCAGCCATGGCGGCCCCTCCCCCACTCAGGCGGTCCGACCGCCAGAGTGGGTCAAAGTGGGAGCCCGCCGCGCTGCTCAGGCCTGGGGGCCCTCCCAAACACTCAGGCGGCCGACCGCCAGAGTGGGTCAAAGTGGGACTCCGTCGCGCTGCTCAGCCTTGGGGCCCTCCCCACCCACTCAGGAGGCCGACCGCCAGAGTGGGTCAAAGTGGCAGCCCGCTGTGCTGCTCAGCCCTGGAGGCCCCAACCCCTATCATGCGGCAGACGGTCAGAGTGGGAAAAACTGGCAGCCCGCCGCGCTGCTCAGCCCTGGGGGCTCTTCCAACCCACTCAGGCGGACGACTGCCAGACTGGGTCAAAGTGGCAGCCCGCCGCGCTGCTCAGCCCTGGGGGCTGCACCCCCACTCAGGTGGCCCACCCCCAGAGTGGGAAAAGTGGCAGTCCGCCGCGCTGCTCAGCCCTGGGGGCCATCCCCACCCACTCAGTCGGCGGACCACCAGAGTGGGTCAAAGTAGCAGCCCGCCGCGCTGCTCAGCCCTGGGGGCCCTTTCCCGACCCATGCGGCCGACCGCCAGAGGGGTCAAAGTGGCAGCCCGCTGTGCTGCTCAGCCTGGAGGCCCCAACTCCTATCATGCGGCAGACGGTCAGAGTGGGAAAAACTGGCAGCCCGCCGCGCTGCTCAGCCCTGGGGGCTCTTCCAACCCACTCAGGCGGACGACTGCCAGAGTGGGTCAAAGTGGCAGCCCGCCGAGCTCCTCAGCCCTGGCGGCCCCACCCCCACTCAGGAGGAGGAGAGCCAGAGTGCGTCAAAGTGGCAGCCCGCCGCGCAGATCAGCCCGGTCGGGCCCCCACCCCCACTCAGGCGGCCGACCGCCAGACTGGGTCAAAGTGGCAGCCCGCCGCGCTGCTCAGCCCTGGTGGCCCTCCCCCCCGACTCTGGGGGCCGAACGCCAGATTTGGTCAAAGTGGCAGTCCGCCGCACTGCTCAGGACTGGGGACCCACCCACCCGACTTAGGCGGCCGATCGCAGAGTGGGTCAAAGTGGCAGCCCGCCGCGCTGCTCAGCTCTGGGGGCCGTCGCCCCGAACACTGGCGGCCCACCGCCAGAGTTGGTCAAAGTGGCAGCCCGCCGAGCTGTTCAGCCCTGGGGGACCCAAGCCCACTCAGGCGGCCGCCCGCTACAGTGGGTCAAAGTGGCAGCTTGCCGCGCATCATAGCCCTGGGGGCCGGAACCCCACTCAGGCGGCCGACCGCCAGAGTTGGTCATAGTGGCAGCCTGCCGCGCTGCTCAGCCCTGGGGTCCGTCTCCCCACTCAGGCGGCCGACCGCCAGAGTGGGTCAAAGTGGCAGCCCGCCACGCTGCTCAGCCCTGGGGGCCCTTTCCCCACTCAGGCGGCCGACCGCCAGAGTGGGTCAAAGTGGCAGCCCGCCACACTGCTCAGCCCCGAGGGCCCTTTCCCCACCCATTCGGCCGACCGCCAGAGTGGGTCAAAGTGGCAGCCCTCCGAGGTGCTGAGCATTGCCGGGCCCGACCCCCACTCAAGCGGCCCCTAGACAGAGTGGGAAAAAGTGGCAGCCCGCCGCGCTGCTCAGCCCTGGGGTCCCTCACCCCACTCAGGCAGACGACAGCCACAGTGGGTCAAAGTGGCAACCCGCCGCGCAGCTCAGCCCTGGGGGCCCAACCCTGACTCAGGCGGCAGACCACCAGAATGGTGAAAGTGGCAGCCCGCTGCGCTGCCCAGCCCGGGCGGGCCCCCCTCTACTCAGGCGGCCGACAGCCAGACTGGGTCAAAGTGGCAGCCCGCCGTGCTGCTCACCCTGGCGGCCACCGCCAACTCAGGTGGCCCACCGCCAGAGTGGGTCAAACTGGCAGCCTGCCGCCCTGCTCAGCACTGGGGCCCCACTCCCACTCAGGCGGCCGACCGCCCGAGTGGGTCAAAGTCGCAGCCCGCAGCGCTGGTCAGCCCTGGGGGCGCCCCACGTAGTCTGGCGGCCGATCGCCACAGTGGCTCATAGTGGCAGCCCACCGCGCTGCTCAGCCCTGGGGGACCACACCACACTCAGGCGGCCGACCGCCAGAGTGGGTCAAAGTGGCAGCCCGCCGCGCAGCTCAGCCCTGGCTGCCCCACCCTGACTGAGGTGGCAGACCGCCATAGTGGGTCAAAGTGGCAGCTGACGCGCAGCTCAGTCCGGGCGGGCCCCCCTCTACTCAGGCGGCCGACAGAAAGACTGGGTCAAATTGGCAGCCCGCCGCACTACTCAGCCCTGGAGGCCCCCCCCCCCCCCCACTCTGGCTGCCGACCACCAGAGTGGGTCAAAGTGGCAGCCCGCCGCGCAGCTCAGCCCTGGCTGCCCCACCCTGACTGAGGTGGCAGACCGCCATAGTGGGTCAAAGGGGCAGCCCGCCACGCTGCTCAGCCCTGGGGGACCTCTCCACACTCAGGCGGCCGACTGCCAGAGTGGGTCAAAGTAGCTGCCCGCCGCGCTGCTCAGCCCTGGTGCCCTCATCACCCACTCAGGCGGCCTACTGACAGATTGGGTCAAAGTGGCAGCGTGCCGTGCTGCTCAGCCCTGGGGGCCCCACCCCCACTCAGGCGGCCGACCGCCAGGGTTGGTCAAAGTGGCAGCCCGACGCGCTGCCTCCGCCCTGGGGGGCCCTTCCCACCACTCAGGCGGCCTACGGCCAGAGTGGGTCAAAGGGGCAGCCCGCAGCGCTGCTCAGCCCTGGGGGCGCCCCACACACTCAGGCGGCCGACCGACAGAGTGGGTCAAAGGGCAGCCCGCCGCGCAGCTCAGCCCTGGGGGCCCAACCCTGACTCAGGCGGCAGACCACCAGAATGGTGAAAGTGGCAGCCCGCTGCGCTGCCCAGCCCGGGCGGGCCCCCCTCTACTCAGGCGGCCGACAGCCAGACTGGGTCAAAGTGGCAGCCCGCCGTGCTGCTCATCCCTGGGGGACCCAGGCCCACTGAGGCGGCCGACCGCAAGAGTTAGTCAAAGTGGCAGCCCGCTGCGCTGCTCAGCCCTGGGGCACCCAAGCCCACTCCGTTGGCCGCCCGCCAGAGTGGGTCAAAGTGGCAGCTCGCCGCGCTGCACAGCCCTGGGGACCGGACCATCACTCACGCGGCCGACCGCCAGAGTTGGTCATAGTGGCAGCCCGCCGCGCTGCTCAGCCCTGGGGTCCCTCTCCCCACTCAGGCGGCTGACCGCCAGAGTTGGTCAAAGTGGCAGCCCGCCGAGCTGTTCAGCCTGGGGGACCCAAGCCCACTCAGGCGGCCGCCCGCTACAGTGGGTCAAAGTGGCAGCTTGCCGCGCATCATAGCCCTGGGAAAAGGAACCCCACTCAGGCGGCCGACCGC